>NC_036847.1:5362763-5662763 GCF_002910315.2 Salvelinus sp. IW2-2015
ATTCTTAAATAGAAGAAGTTTGGAACCACCAAGAGCTGGCCGCAATCGAGGGAGAAGGGTCTTGCTCAGGGAGGTGACCAAGAACCCGATGGTCACCCTGACAGAGCTCCAGAATTCCTCTGTGGAGATGGGAGGACCTTCCAGAAGGACAAATCCCCCAATCAGGCCTTTATGGTAGACTGGCTAGACGGAAGCCACTCCTCAGTAAAAGGCACATGACAGCCCTCTTGGAGTTTGCCGAAATGCACCTAAAGGACTCTCAGACCATGAGAAACAAGATTCTCTGGTCTGATAAAACCAAGTGTCACGTATGGAGTTAACCTGGCACCATCCCTACGGTGAAGCATGGTGGTGGCAGCATCATGCGGCAGGGACTGGGAGACTAGTTAGGATCGAGGGAAAGATGAACGGAGCAAAGTACTGAGAGATCCTTGATGAAAACCTGCTCCAGAGCTCTCAGGACCTCAGACTGGGGCGAAGGTTCACCTTCAAACCGGACAACGACCCTAAGCACACAGCCAAGACAATGCAGGAGTGGCTTCGGGACAAGTCTCTGAATGTCCTTGAGTGGCCCAGCCAGAGCCCAGACTTGAACCCGATCGATCATCTCTGGAGAGACCTGAAAATAGCTGTGCAGCGACGCTCCCCATCCAACCTGACAGAGCTTGAGAGGATCTGGAGAGAAGAATGGGAGAAACTCCACAAATACAGGTGTGCCAAGCTTGTAGCGTCATACCCAAGAGGACTCGAGGCTGTAATCGCTGCCAAAGGTGCCTCAACAAAGTACTGAGTAAAGGGTCTGAATACTTATGTAAATGTGATATTTCAGTTTTTTTGGTAATTCTTTTTTGCAAACATTTCTAAAAAACAGTTTTTGCTTTGTCATTATGGGGAATTGTGTGTAGATCTATGAGCGAAAAAAAACTATGTAATCCATTTTAGAATAAGCATGTAACGTAACAAAATGTGGAAAGGGTCAAGGGGTCTGAATACTTTCCGAATGCACTCTACATACCGTGCCTTCAGAAAGTATTCATACCCCTTGACTTATTCCACATTTTGTTGTGTTACAGCCTGAATTAAAAATGGATTAAATAGATTTTTTTTCTCATCAATCTACACACAATATCCTATAATCACAAAGTTAAAACATGTTTTTAGAAGTGTTTGCATATTTATTGAAAAATATATACAGACATATCTCTGAGTCGATACTTTGTAGATGCATCTTTGGCAGTCTTTCTGGGTAAGACTCTAGCAGCTTTCCACACCTGGATTGTACAATATTTGCCCATTACTATTTTTTTTATTCAAGCTCTGTCAAATTGGTTGTTGATCATAGCTAGACAACCATTTTCAAGTCTTGCCTAGATTTTCAAATAGATTTAAGTCAACCCCGGACACTCAGGAAGATTCACTGTCTTCTTGGTAAGCAACTCCAGTGTAGATTTGACCTTGTGTTTTAGGTTATTGTACTGCTGAAAGGAATTAATCTCCCAGTGTCTGGTGGAATCAGACTGAACCTGGTTGTCCTCTAGGATTTTGCCTGAGCTTAGATGCATTCGGTTTCTTTTTTATCCTGAAAAATGTTCCAGTCCTTAACAATTACAAGCATACCTATAACATAATGCAGCCACCACTATGCTTGAAAATATGGAGTGTTGTACTTAGTAATGTGTTGTATTAGATTTGCCCTAAACATAACACTTTGTAATCAGGACAAAAAGTGAATTGCTTGCTCCATTTGTTGCAGTATTACTTTAGTGCCTTGTTGCAAACAGGATGCATGTTTTGGAATATTTTTACTCTGTACAAGCTTCCTTTTCACTCTTGTCAATTAGGTTAGTATTGTGGAGTAATACAATTTTGTTGATCCATCCTCAGTTTTCTCCTATGCCCTTCTTTGCGAGGCATTGGAAAACCTCCCTGGTCTTTGTGGTTGAATCTGTGTTTGAAATTCACTGCTCGACTGAGGGACCTTACAGATAATTGTATATGTGGGGTACAGAGATGAGGTATTCAAAAATCAGGTTAAACCCTATTATTGCACACTGAGTGAGACAATGCAACTTAATATGAGACTTGCTAAGCTAATCTTTACTCATGAATGTATTTAGGCTTGCCAAAGGGGTTAAGATTTTATTAATTAGTAAAAAATATTGAAATACCTAATTCCACTTTGACATTATGGGATATTGTGTGTAGGTCATTGAGAAAAAAATCTACATTTAATCCATTTTAAATTCAGGCTGTAACACACCAAAATGTGGGAAAAGTCAAGGGGTGTGAATACTTTCTGAAGGCACTGTATCTACTTCAATAACCTCGTACCCCTGCACATCGACTCGGTACTGGTACCCCTTGTGTATAGCCACATTATCGTTACTCATTGTGAATCTATGATTACGTTTCACTTTTCTGAAGCAGATGACACGTGGCCAAGAGCTTGACATGGCTGGTCTTGAAATGGGGAAATCATTCAGAATGCATTGTAATAGTTAAAGGATGATCGTTCACATGTCCATTGTTCAATAGGCCTACATTGAATATCACTCCCATTCACATCTAGCAATGCAGACACATCGTCATGAACAAAAATCATTGTCCAGAGTGAGGCAGTCAGTCTGGCACAGAGGTGGGGTGAGTCGGTTCTAAACAGGAGAATAATTATTGATCCTCTCCTCCATATGCAGTTAGAGAACAGATTCTTGGCCCACTGTAAAGAATTATGACTGAAGAGAAGGTCAGCCAAAGGTGTGTCCCTTAACGTCCTCAGTTAAACTGTAAATAAATCCACTCTCTCATTCCACTCTGCCCTGGCCCTGAAGAACCCAACAGACTAGTAGGCCTGTCTGAGGAGGGATGATTGTGATACTGTGGCGTACAATATGTATGTGCCATTTATTACATAGGCCTAATACAATCCCTGCCTATACATTTAAAGTACCATTGCCATTACATATACGAACCAAAACATTCCAATGAGAATAACAACAGCATATTGTTGCTAAAATAACATTCGAGGAATATTAGCTATTGGCAGGCTATGTAGACCATCCATATAGGCGGCGGACTGTAGTAAATATCTTGAGGCCATTTCCATTGAAAGGGGTTCATTTCTGTTATCAATAACCTAAGCAAGTACAAGGTTAATGTACATTGGTAGGTTATTGGATATGAGGCCTGATATGTAGCCGCAGTAAATACAACGTGTTAGGCCTATACACTGGGGGGAAATCAGAGCCGACTGCCCTGAATGGTCAACTGATGCCTACGCAGTTTACATAAATTATTACAGTCAAGTAGCCTAATTTTAATCACAAATTATTGCTATTGGCAGTCCAAACGAAAACAGAAAAAGTTAATCATTTCTTAATGAGCATATCAGAAACAAAGTGCCTTACCCCAACGCTGACACTGTCATCTCCCAGAAATGTAGGAATAAATTGATCCCCACGCAGAATCTCCGATTGATTCAGAGGGCGAAAGCGACACAACACCTTGATATTACATTCGGAGGTTACATCCGCCATTGCGCAAATTCAATTGACGGGGTTGGAATAAACTAGTCGAGAATCACAATTTGCAGGCCCAGTCGACTGTAAAATAAGTAATGACAGATCTGCTTGGATGCTAAAAGATACGTCCTTAATTCTTATGTCTTCAAGGCTGAAAAAGATTGCAGCCCAGAGGTAAAGCTTGACAGTTAACTACGGATGAATTACAATTTAGAGAGCAAAAATGATGCTTCGAGCATGTCGCAGGAAAAATTTCCTATGCATATAAACTCTAGTTAAAATCGCAGTGGGTTACATCATTGTAAGAATATATTATAATGTCGAATTCATCCTCTGGCCAAATCTTTAAAGATGGACGTAGTCTCGGATGTTTTTCTTAGATGTTGTCGTTGTTAGATGATGGCACCACTCGGTCGGGCCAGTTGAAGGTGAGGCAGACTGAGGTAAGCCAGTGTATCGCCTGTTTTGCACTGGGGTCCACTGTGTAGAGCGTAGGGCGTGGTCTGTCGCTTCCCTTATGGTACCCGCCTCAGCATCCACATTATCCAGACACCGGATGTAGCCTATCAGCATCATCACCACGTTCTTTGCATAGGCCTATAACGTCTTATGGATGAAAGGTTTAATTGTTTATGTTTTTATTAAAGGACTATGAATTATGTTTCCTAAATCGTACAATTTCATTGACGTTAATGTGTTTACCCCCACTTGCATGCATGAATGAAATGTAGCCCTAAAAGCGCCTTAATTTATTTTCTCTCCCCCATGAAGACTTACTGGAATGTATGCTCGTCACATCACCGATGGGAAGCAACTTAAATTATTGATCAAAAGCTGAGTTTGGGCTCCTGGCCTTTTTCCACTGTCTCAAGCATGAATTTGCAAATAAGAGATTTGCTAGACACAATTCAGTAGATGAAGCCTACTATTAGTTGCAAATACCAACACAAAAGAAGGCCCATTTTCTGTAAATAGTTTAATATTAAATAAAAAAAGACTCCCATATAAAAAGAAAGCTACAGTCCACAATTTAATCTTCAAACATAAGTATTGAAAGCAAGGGTATGAGAAAATACTTAATTACAATTCCCCCCAAAAATTCACAATTCATTGTTGTCTCTCTAACAATATAAAATCAAAATAAAACACATTAACTGTACATATTTACACATCTCCAAGTGTAGAAATTGCATAATCTGCTTCTTTTCATTTTATTTAAATACAGTAAGAGATGCCAGTATTACTGGGCTGGCAGATAGTGTACAGAGCAAAGCGATTTGAAGGACAAAGAAAGTACAACTCTATCCCACCAAAAATACATTGCGTTACAAACCCACACAAGATGGGCAAAAAATTATAAAATAAATACAAATACTGAGCTATATTGTATGCTAAAAAACATGGAAAATTATATTTCCTTTATGCTAATACAAATTGTTCAGAGAAAGAGATTTTGTTTAACAAATTTCACAACATATTGTAATGGCCATCTCAGTCTCCAGACTTGAATCCCATTGAAAATCTGTGGTTTGAATTGAAGAGGGTAAGCCATGAGAACAGACAAAGGATATCAAAGACCTGGAAAGATTATGTATGGAGGAATGGTCTAAACCAATGTGTTCTCCAATCACATAAAAAAAAAAAAATTTAAAGGCTCAGTGCCATTATCCTCACAAGGTGAGTTAAAGGTATTGAATTCAGAGGTGTCAATAAGTTCGACCCCTATCTTTGAGAAAAAATATTTCTTACTAAACAAAATCTTTTCGTTTCCAATTGTATAAAATAATAGAATTCTAAAACATTTTGGAGCATACAATAGCTCAGTATTAGGATTATGATTTTTTTTGTCATTTTTGTTAAATCTTTACCACGAGTGCCAATAATTGTTGACTTGGATGTATATCTCAACACACTATTTCTTCAGCCATTCCCATGAAAGGAAATAATTGAAATGTACATTGTTTGCTAAACATCACACAGAGAATATGTTGAGGAGTGTATCACAAAACATGACCACCAGATCGAGCTGGTACATTAAAACCTCTACAGGATCGGTGTCCCCCTGCGGGACGGTTGAGCTAACATAGGCTAATGTGATTAGCGTGAGGTTGTAAGTAACAAGAAAATTTCCCACGACATAGAGATATCTGATATGGGCAGAAAGCTTAAATTGTTGTTAATCTAACTGCACTGTCCAATTTAAAGTAGCTATTACAGTGAAATAATACCATTCTATTGTTTGAGGAGAGTGCACAGTTATGAACTTGAAAATGTATTAATAAACCAATTAGGCACATTTGGGCAGTCTTGATACAACATTTTGAACAGAAATACAATAGTTCATTGAATCAGTCTAAAACATTGCACATACACTGCTGTCATCTAGCGGACAAAATCTAAATTGCTCCTAGATTCAGTCATTTATTGGCCTTTCTCTTGCATTTCAAAAAAAAATAAAAAAATACAAACACATTTTTTCCCCTTTGTATTATCTTTTACCAGATCTAATGTGCTATATTCTCCTACATTACTTTCACATTCCCACAAACTTCAAAGTGTTCCCTTTCAAATGGTATCAATAATATGCATATCCTTGCTTCAGGGCCTGAGCTACATGCAGATAGATTTGGGTGTGTCATCTTTAGAAGAAAACTGAAGGAAAAAAAGTGTCCTACCCTGAAAGCTTATCTTGAATGTGGGTTGTTAGTAGTGTCAAGTCATGCCCATTTCACATTTTTTTTATGAACTTGAAAATATGACTTCGGACTATTTAGGCTGGAGAGTTTGCTGGCTAACTCATTGATCCTGCTTTGTGATACACCCCCTGATTGGGAATTATTACTTTTGCCATTGCATTGTTTTCACACCTAGGCTACATGTTGGGTAGTAGTGTCTGTCTGCAGAGAAGCCTGAGACTGTCTGGCACAGATACATGGTCTCTCTCTCTCCGGGTACACATACTGTATGACTACCACAGTGAAAGGGCTCAGCAATAGCAGGCATCTCTAGGCGTTGGTATAAGTTGCCCCACAACTCAGGTCCGGGATTAGATATATTTTGTATCCTCATAAGGATTTGGGGTTAGGTTATCTGATCCTAGATCTGTGGTCAGGGACAACGTCTAGCATCTCGAAAAAACATTCTTGGAACATACACAAACCACACATATCATACAATCTCAAACAGAGAGCAAACGTGGGTCATTCAAGCGGATACTCTTATCCTGACTCACAGTAAACACACTGAGAAACAGTACAGTTTTCTTGTAGACAAATCTAACACTTACATCATAACGGATCTCAATCAATAACGCCAAGCAACCACACAGACTTAAGACGGGTCTTCTCCTAAGTGAAAGCATCCACAGAATGATGTTTTTTATTTTATTTCTTTTATCTAGATCACTCCTGGTCAAAGGTAAGAGGTTGGCATGACGATATAGTAGTGCAGTTAAAACAGTGGGGGAGCCAGGAGAATATAAAGCAGTGATAGGGGATGGGGTTGGCGGTGAGGGGGAAACAGTCACTGTCTCTGGGACCTGGCCCCCCGCCGCCTCCTGCCCCGGACCGACCTCTCAGGCTTCAGCAGCACTGCCTACAACACAAGACACACGTCATCATTACAACGGCACTGCTGTTAGAAAACAGGCCGTGGCAACGGAGTTGATATGACGCACACTGATATAAGAGGTCCAATTATGTTAAATGAGAGTTGCGGGAAGGTCTTTACCGTGCGTTTAGGTTCCTCTAGTTCTGGATTATCTAGATCTCGGAAATCCTCCAGCACATTCTGTAGCCTAAGACACACAAAGAAATCACTATATACACACTGAGTGTACAAAACATTAAGGACACCTGCTCTTTCCATGACATGGACTGACCAGGTGAAAGCTACAGTACGATCCCTTGACGTCACCTGTTAAATCCACATAGAAGAAGGGGAGGAGACGGGTTAAAGAAGGAGTTTTAAGCCCCCGAGACAATTGAGACACAGATTGTGCATGTGTGCCATTCAGAGGGTGAATGGGCAAGACAAAAGATTTCGGTGCCTTTGAACAAGGTATGGTAGTAGGTGCCGGGCGCAGCGGTTTGTGTCAAGAACTGCAGCGCTACTGGGTTTTTCACGCTCAACAGTTTCCCGTGTGTATAAAGAATAGTCCACCACACAATGAACATACAGTCAACTTGACAACTGTGGGAAGTATTGTAGTCAACATGGGTCCAGCATCCCTGTGGAACGCTTTCGACACCTTGTAGAGTCCAAGCAACTTCCTAATATTGAGTTGCACCCCCTTTTGCCCTCAGAAGAGCCTCAATTCATCGACGCATGCTCTACAAGGTGTCGAACACACATATAGTGCATACGGAAAGTATTCAGACCCCTTGACTTTATCCATTTTGTTACATTACAGCGTTATTCTAAAATGGATTAAATAGTTTTCCCACCCCATCAAAATACACACACAATAACCCATAATGACAAAGCAAAAACAGTTTAGAAATCTTTAGAATTATTTTTGAAAATGTATTAAAAATAAACTGAAATATCACATTTACATAAGTATTCAGACCCTTTACTCAGTACTTTGTGGAAGCAGCTTTGCCAGCAATTACAGCCCTGAGTCTTCTTGGGTATGACGCTACAAGCTTGGCACACCTGTATTTGGGGAGTTTCCCCCATTCTTCCTTGCAAATCCTCTCAAGCTCTGTCAGGTTGGATGGGGAGCGTCGCTGCACAGCTATTTTCAGGTCTCTTCAGAGATGTTTGATTGGGTTCAAGTCTGGGCTCTGGTTGGGCCACTCAAAGACATTCAGAGACTTGTCCCGAAGCCACTCCTGCATTGTCTTGGCTGTGTGCTTAGGGTCGTTGTCCTATTGGAAGGTGAACCTTCGCCCCAGTCTGAGGTCCTGAGAGCTCTGGAGCAGGTTTTCATCAAAGATCTCTCTGTACTTAGTTCCGTTCCATCTTTCCCTCGATCCTGACTAGTCTCCCAGTCCCTGCCACTGAAACACATCCCCACAGCATGATGCTGCCACCACCATGTTTCACCGTAGGAATGGTGCCAGGTTTCCTCCAGACGTGATGCTTGGCATTTAGGCCGAAGAGTTCGATCTTGTTTTCATCAGACCAGAGAATCTGTTTTCTAATGGTCAGAGTCCTTTAGGTGGCTTTTGGCAAACTTCAAGCGGGCTGTCATGTGCCTTTTACTGAGGAGTGGCTTCCATCTGCCCACTCTGCCAAATCATGTCCAATCAATTGAATTTACCACAGGAGGACACCATTCAAGTTCTAGAAACATCTAAAAAATGATTATCAGCTCAATATCGAGTCTCATAGCAAAGGGTTTGAATACTTACGTAAATAAGGTACCAGTTTTTTTATTTTGACTACATTTGCACAAATTTCTAAAACCTGTTTTGCTTTGTCTATCTATTGTGTGTAGATTGAAGAGGAAAACAATAATTTCATCCATTTTAGAATAAGGCTGTAATGTAACAAAATGTGGAAAAAGTCAAGGGGTCTGAATACTTTCCGAATGCACTGTATACACACACACATACATACATATATACGGGTATTCAATTTAATTGTTCTAAGGAAAAGTGGTAGTATAAGTACCATTGAGAAGATAGGCAGAAAAGAACGCTGATGCTCATTGTTATCAAAGATTAATGTACAGAATCAAAATGAGCTCACGTTTGTTTTCTCTTCCTGCCCCTCCTGGCTCCTACCGTTTGTGCAGTTTGGTTCTGAAAGGGAACAAGGGCACGGAAGTCAATAAGGCACACATTCTATCTCAAATCTTTCACTGCATGTAATGTAATATGCAATATTGTGGAGGAATGGCATTTTTAGCCATGCAGTGGTAAAACAATACATCCTTATGGCTCACCCTGCCCTGCTCCATGTGCTGCAGACCCACAGTCTCCTCCTTGTGGCAGCTGCCCCCGTCTCTGGGGCTCAGGTACCCCCCTGCCTGGGGTCTGTCCCCCTGCCTATCTGTGACAGCCTGGCTGTACGACTCGGTCTTGGCTTCCTCAAGGTAGATGGGAGGCAGAGGGGGGTTAGTGTGACCCTCTGGGACCCCTGGCTTGCTCTGCAGGGGTGTGGACGAGCCGTCGTTGCTGGGTTTGGGGGTGCCCTGAGCTGGGGAGTGGGCCGCTTCCATGTTGAGCCGGGACAGTTCCGGGTTCCTCAGGGAGCAGGCCAGGCGAGGGCTCAGGGACAGGGGGGCAGGGGGCTCCCCAGGGTAGGAGGGGGGTAAGGCACAGAGGACGTCGGCCCCAGTCTGAGCTGATTCTTGCTCTTTAGCACTGACCTGGAGGAAAGAGGTGTAGATGGTGTCCATGAAGGAGGCATAGGGGTCCAGGACGCTCCCCACAGAGCCCTCACCACGCTGGGACACGGGGGTACGGACGGGACAGGGGCTGGGCGCAGCGTCTGGGGTAAGCCGATTGGCTGGAATATCCTCCTGAGGGGCGGGGCTGTCTTTTTCCTGTAAGGAGATGGGCTTTTCTCCCTCTGAGGGCGGCGCCATGTTGAGCTGAAGGAGGAAGAGGAACGGATGATGTGATCAACATCCAATGCTGATATTTAAAAATCACAGGACAAGGCTTGTGTCAGGAGCGGATCACAACAAGTACCTGGATGTTGTTGAGGAGGTTGATGGCCCCATCAGGGCCCTGGAGTAGAGGCATGCCCAGGGCAGAGGTCTGTACAGGGGGGAGGAGGAGAGGGCCGGCACCTAGCCCCAGCAGACTGTGGAAACTAGTCAGAGCAGACAGGTCTCCTACAGAGACACATGGTTCATCACCAAAACAGTTTCCGAATGATCAATATGTGGGTAATCTACAAGATATAGCTTTGTTGTAGCTGTTCCCCACAGTTGTACATAATTCACTATTCAGAGAGTTAAATGTAATAGACAATACTAACTATGATTCAGCATCGCGAGGGCTTGGGACTATAAGGTTCTTATAGCATTTTTTGTAAAAAATGTGTTATTGACACAACATTGAACAGAACAATGTTCTCTAACTATATAGTACTCTAAAACACCCCCAAAAGAATGCTGTTAAGTTCAAAAGAATACAAGATTTAAAAAAATGCTGACACCATTCAAACCGGTGAGGGTTCAGAACTTTAAAGCCAATTGTTTCAGAATCAATAGGCAACAAAACCGCTTGATATTAACAGCAGTGGAAATGAACGGTGCTGTGACTAACCTAGTAGGCCTGGGGTGAGGAGAGTGGGCAGTAACTGGTGGAGAACAGGGTTGTCCTTCCCCTGGACAGACAGGGGGATGAGGGTGTCCACCCCCCCATCAGGGCCTGAAGCTGAGACCTGGATGGAGACGGGACCAAAACAATCAACTGACCTCTCCAATACAGATAGCGCTAACTCTTTCACAAGGGCAAACTACTGAGTACGAGCACTAAGATAAGGGAGGGAGCCTACCTGAGGTGGGGGTTGTTGGGGTGGGGGGAGCTGAGGGGTGGGCGGGAGGTCAGTAGAGCCCAGGGCAGCGGTTAGCAGAGTGGGGCTGAGGGAGAGGAAGCCTGGGGGAGGGAGAGGAGCGGGGAGCAGGAGCGACTGCAGGGCCTGGAGGGGCCCCTCGGCTGGGGGAAGCAGGCCCTGGAGGGCCTCAAGGAGCCCAGGGCCGGGGAGGGACGACAGGTCCAGGAGTCCAGAGCCTTTATCCAGAGGCAAACCCTCCAACAAGGCTGGGATGTGCTGCTGCTGCAGGGGGAGGTCCAGGCTCAGCTGGCCCAGCCCAGACAGGGGCAACATGGCAGCCTGCTGTTGGCCAAGTAGCAGGGAGGCCATAAGGAGAGCCTGGAGGCCCAGTTTCTCCCCTATACCCAGATCACCCTCCTGGCCTGGGGTAAGGGTGGCAGAGGGGGGTAGAAGTGGGTTCAACAGACCCAGGAGATTGAGAGGCAGCTCTCCTTGACCTCCCATTAGAGAGGGGAGTAAGCTAAACGGAAAGTTGTGGTTCAGATGGGCAGTCTGTTGTTGTTTCTGGTGTTGCTCTTGGTGTTGTTCATGCTGTAAGAGTAGTTGTTGATGTTCCGATTGTTGTTGATGATGATCGGGCAGTTGATGGTGTTGCTGTGAGGTGTTAGAGGTGGGGAGGTGACCCTGCTGACCGCCCAGCCACAGGCCCAGGGGCAGGGAGCCCAGGATGGTGGGATCCAGGAGGGAGGGCAGGCCGGCTGTGGCAGACAGAAGCTGGAGGAGCTGCTCCTGGCTCATGAAGGGGAAGGCTTCGGCCAAGGGTAAGGAGCCGGAGGTGTCCCCTAGGGAAGGGGTGTTGCAGGGGCCGGGGCTGCAACCTCCTGGGGGTTTGCTCACTGTAGAGCTACGATGATCAACACTCTCAGGCTCTTGCACCCCTAGAGAAGATAAAACAGAACCAGGATGAAAGGAGTGAGGGAGATGATTGTTCAAAATGCACAGTGCTCAACAACAACTAACACGAATAAAGTCGAATGAACAATGAATCAATTTTCCTATTCCGTGGATTTCGCCTAGTTAGCGACAGATTTTTAAGGCTCAACCTCACCTGCAGTGTCGTTGCCGGTGGTTGTGTCCAGGCCCCCTTCCTCCAGAGGCGTGGTGGAGGAGGCTGCCAGCAGGGCCAGCACGTGGTTACTAAGATCCAGGGGTCTAGGGGAGGTGGTGCTGCTGCAGCTGGTGACGGTGGTGCTATGGTTGGAGGTGGGGGTGCTGTTGGGAGGATGACCCAGGCTGAGACCAGGGCCTAGTGTTGATATGCTCTCAATCTCCACTGATGCACTGACGTCAGGCAATGCCTGGCACATGGGAGACTGTATGGTGGTGGTGGCGGCATCCATAGGTTGGTTTTGGGCCTGTCGTAGCCTATCAGGGGTGTGTGGGGTGGGCGAGGGGCTACTGCCATGGTGTGCTGACTGAGCGTTGGACAGGGCCGTGGAAGGAGACAGTCTCTGTTTGGGACTGGCCTTCGAATGTGGAGACTGTGCACTAGCACTACCAAGCCTGGACAATGACTGAGAGGGAGACAGGGGCTGTGACAGGCCTTGCATGGTACAGGGGTGAGAGGGGGACTGCATGGGGAATGGTCTAATGTTTAAATGGGAGGGAGAGGGAGACTGCCTGGGGCTCTGCATCGTGCTTCCTGTACCGTGTCCAGAGCCGGGCTGGGCTCCGGCGACTTGGGCGTTCTGCATACTGAGCAGGTGAAGCAGAGCGGAGAGAGGCTGGGTGGGGGGATCCGGTTGACCTGCCATGATTGTAGTGAAGTCCAGGGCGCCGTCAGGCTGCTTCTGGGGGCCTGTGAGCGGGTAGGAGTGCCGGACTGAGAGCCTCAGACCCTGGAGGTGGTTCTCTGACGTGGCAGAGTGGGACGAGCCTGAGGTAGAAGAGGGTTGAGAGTGCAAGGCGGAGAGGTTGAGCACGTCGCCGGGGGTTCTGAGACCGCTCACCTGGGAGTCCTTCAGCATGCTGAGCACCGTGGGCGAACGCCGCTGCCGCTTCCTGTGGGACGTCCGGTCTGTAGGGGAGAGGTGCAGGGGACTCGAGGCTCGGGGCTGAGAGAGGGTGGCGCAGGGGTGGAGAAGCAGGTGGGAGGCTGCAGGGAGGGGCCTAGTGATGGAGGGATGGCTGTTGTTGTGTAAAGTGCTGTTTGTTACCTTTGACTGCCGAGACTCTTTCGAGACCTCCAGAGAGGTGGCCGAGCTGAGGACGCTGGCTGAATTGGAACTGTGGTCGTGGGCCATCTGGCTGGCCAGCTGAGCCTTAGCTGCTGCCGAGAGGAGGCTACTGGCAGGAAACGAGGCTGTGTGTGGTTGCTTCTGGTGGTTCAAGAACTGTCCAAGAGGCAACACAGAAGGACCAGCACTGATCCCCATGCCTGAGCCTGAGCCGGTGGCGGAAGCAGGTGCCTTTGTGGGCTTCTCACCCTTTTCAAGAGCTAGAGAGAGGATCTGAGGATTGCTTTGGTTGCTCAGTGAGTTTGGGTTAAGGATGTGATTATTAGTGCTACCGTTGCCTGAGTTCCTGAACTGCTCTAAGATGTCCTCGAGCTTGTATTTGGGGAAATGGAGGTTAGGGGAACCCCCGGGTAGAGGAGAGTGTGGGGAAGAAGAGGATATCCTTCTGGGGGGGTAGCCGCCCAGCACCACCCCTCCCACCCCCTGTTCAGAAAGCGAGGAAGAGGCGGAGGGGTGGCGTGAGCGCTGGCGGGGAGAGGGGGAACATGAGGGGGACAGGAGAGACCCAATGATGATACCATGTGGGTGGCTCTGCCCTCCCTTTCCCAGTGTCCCAGGGGAGGAGGGAGGTAGGGGAGAGAGGGGCCCCAAATGAGGAGATCTGGGGGCTTCTGGAGTCTGGGGTGTCCTCTGACCCTGACTGAAGTTCTGAGGCGTGGGGGTGTATGGGGACCTCTGAGGTACCCCATAACTGGAGAATTGAGAGGTGGTGGGAGGGAAATGGACAGGAGGGGGCAGTCTCTTCAGAATCTCAGGAGAGTGATGAGAGTTAGTGCTAGCGTGTGAGAGGGGTGAGGAACCATTGTAAGAATACACAAGTTGGGTGGAATATTTAGGACTGCCACAAGGGTTGTGGTTGAGATTATTGTTGGGCCTGGACTGGACTAGATGGTGTTTAGAGGGATAAGTGCCACGTTCTTCTTCTTCTCTGTCCACTCCCATCCTCTTTGGATCTCGGTTCTCCATGGCACTGGTGACCTCTGCAAACAAACAAAAAAATACATTAGGGCGGGCACAATAATCGTATAGTTGACAACGACGGACAATAACCATGAACAAAACAAAAACACATTGTCATAGCGGTCTCAATTCAACTTTATTTTCAAGTAAATATAGTTTACCCAAAAGCAGTTTTTTCCCACATTCACTTGTAAGTGTAGAGGGTAAAGTTGGCAGGCCTAATCATTTTTACGAGCAGAATGGCATGGTCGGGAGGAGAAGATTATTTTGAATAAGTCCCAAGTGGTCAAAACTATTTGTTATTTTAAGACGGGTTTCACAAAAACTGTGTTGTAATCATTAGGTATGTCGTAACACATTTTCAAAGATGCATTATGATACGTTACAAACTAGAAACTAAAACTACTGTGACAATAACTGTGGTCATTTGCATGACAATTAATCACTACCCAAAATCCCATAATTGTCACAGAACTAGCCAACACGATTAGTTACATTTCTGAGAGCAATTTTTCAATAGCACCATGAAAACCGGTAATAGCAGTACAATATCCTACAAGTACTTCTGTTACATTAGATCTATTATTTTTTATTTTTCCCATATTTACCTGTGTGACAGGAAACATAGGGCAGCTGTGAAGCCTGCATACTGCGACAGAGCGCTGCCATGGCAACCACTTTCCTTCGATGGTTACAGAGCTTTGTCATGTCCTGCTCTGCCTTCCCCACCAGCTGGCTGCGCTGCTGAACTTTGACCCCTAGGCTAAAGTTAAACACCTGCCGAGACAATAAAGGGACATACCTTCAGCAAACCGCAGTCAAAAATCAGTTGTGACACAGCGGAAGTGAGATGGGTGATGCAGAGGGGAAAGTTACGTCTACTTTACCTTGTGGATGACCAGCGGACATTCCAGGCCACACTTGCATGTGCCATCGGTCAACAGATAAGACTTAACCTCCTCCAGTGAAGACAGGACTGTGCCACTTGGACTGTAGGAATGGACAGGGATGCATGAGATTCGTTTTTAAACAAAATAGAAGGGAAATCAAATATATTTGACAATTCCCTGTTCTAGCCCAGCTTTTGGGAAATGAAGACAACACACACCCAGACTAATCTGAATATATAATATGGAATAACATCGTATAAGACATTTAATAATAGATTAAATGTTCATAAAACAAGTACTATACCTGTTACTGAACTTGCTTACCTGACATACACCACAAGCGCGTCCTCCACCCTCCTCTGCCAGCCAATGGGGACTTGTATTGCCACAGTTTGGACTCCATCCGTGTCTCCACTGCCACTCTCACTGCCTCCCATCATTTTGTAAAAACCGCCTTGCAGCACCTTTGGGATAGAAGGGGCGGTTAACAAATGTAGTATGAATTAGGGCTGTGACGATCCCAGAATGGCAATATTTCTTCCACGGAAAGAATTGAAACATGAAGCAGCCCAAACTCTTTAGTCGTTTATAAACCTGTAGTACGTAACATATTGTGTGCTATAGATTGGAAAATAAATACATGTGACTCTGGATTCTGGACAACATAATGATATTTGTTTCCAACATTACCTATTTATTGCCTTACCGCCTCACGCCATTTGCACACACTGTATATAGACTTTTTTTCCTATTGTGTTATTGACTGTACGCTTGTTTATTCCATGTGTGTTGTTGTTTGTGTCGCACTGCTTTGCTTTATCTTGGCCAGGTCGCAGTTGTAAATGAGAACTTGTTCTCAACTATCCTACCTGGTTAAATAAAGTTTTTTTTTTTTTTTTTAAAGACAGCTTTTCCCTTAAGATGTTAAACCCTCTTCATGTTTTGTTTCCTTGCCACGATACCAACGAGTATCACGATACGGGTGTTGTCCCAGCCCTAGTATGAACGCATGAGAGCTTTAATGAACAACTATTACGATAACTGTACTGAGATTCTGATTTCAATGTTTTCCCACCAAAAACACAACCAGAGTCCCAACTCATAGAAACCAATATAAAGTCTAACAGAGAACGCCTGATGAGTGAGGGAGGATATCATGTTTTCTCCAGTGTACCTTGTCATCTTTGAAAAGCCAAAGATAATATTGGCTATGGTATCCACCGTTTGAAGGCCATGGTGTCAGCGGAGAAGAACAGACTCTGCCAATCTCCCTCCAAACGCCTTGCAGAACTATCCAAGAACTAAGTCTTCGGACCCTACTTCAGAAGTCAGCCCCTCCAAAACGCTGCAGCTCACACTAGGGCCACTGTATGTCTGCAATTGAAGATAAAGATATACCTAGTTAGTTAGCCCTTAAATAAACACATGAAATGTTGAACAAAAGGAATCTTTCAATTTTGATCGCTACAATAACCCACACAAACATAGAAGGGAATACATATTTGGACATGCCTAGTTTTATTTCAATTGAGTCAGTGGCGTAGTATCAAATAGCTAGCTAGTTGGATGTTGAAATGAGAAGGGAAACCCAGCATTTGTAACCTGATAATAAATAGCTAAATGCACACTATACTTATCTAATATTTTACAGGCAAAAGCGACACGCAAAGTAGCGAAATCACATGCACGAGTAAAGTCCTATATCCAACGTTGGGCTAGCTTTATCCCAACTAGCTAGCCAACTAACGTAAACTAGCCAATGTTGCAGTCTGATGTTTCGTGACAGCTTGATAGACACAGTGTGAAATAACAGCATTTTAATAATGAGAACTTGGAAAAATTGTTGTTTATAACTAGGCATACATGCTAACTAGATAACGAACAATTAAGCCAATTGCATTCAACCGTTCTGTTCTAAAACAAGTTCTCGAAGTTTTTGGAGTCTTCTCCAGTAAGCTCGCGGGAGAACACATAGTTAGCTGGCTTGGTAATGCTAAACTATTTTGGATGTTAACCTTATCTAGACAGCCAATACGATGATCAATCTTTCAGTGCAGTCTTTTCGCCACCAATCAAATCTCCGTCTGTCTATTAGATCGCTACATTTGCCCATCGGGTTAAAAACAAAGGGCAATAATGCTTCATTTTACTGCGCCTATGATCTTGGGGCGAAGCTAGCTCGCTAGCATTGACAGACATTTACTTGATTCTGTAGTGTCCCAAGACCCACCGATGTCCGATCGTGTCGCCAAATTATTCAGTTCTTATCTCCAGACACTGTTCGATCAGGTCGGTGTACGTTAAGCAAAAAGTTAGCGTAGCTGATGCACCTTTTAATCCCTATTTCACGGTTTACATATTTTTTCTTGCAGATTCCGTGCAAAAAATAATGGAGTTTTCTAAGGAGCATGCGCACTTGGGATGCGATAGACTATTGTACCCACAATGCAATGGGACCTTTGTAGTGGTAGCCAAAGATTGTGTACTATATTGACAAGATAGTTAAGTGACCGCTCTAACAATGGAAATACATGTCCTCAAAGATGGAAGGCAGGCGGGAGGAAGCGACATCGGGTGGAACCATTCCAGCCAATGAGAGGGCAGATACACGTGTGAACAGCAAGCCATGGAGATAGACAGAGCCGGGGTTTGCCAAACTTTTTTTTGCTTCGTGACCCACCAATTGAGTTGTCTTTTGAGTCCTGACCCACCATATGGGTTGGGCGGGGGAAAAAACATACACAGACCATACAATAAGTAAAAAATACAACCTTGGCAGCAGAGAGAAAATGTTGCCGTTTTAAAGCTAATTTCCTGCAAATTTACACATTTTGTAATGGAGCTGAAATAAAATGTTGCAGTTTTAGAGCACATTTTTCTGCAATAAATTTGTCCATATGGCTAATGCTATGTTCTTATTATAACAACATCCATGGGGGCCTGATTGTCTAGTTTTGATGATTGTAAGTATTTAAAAATTCTAGGCTATTTCTATTTGGTTTTAGTTGTTGAAGTTTACACTGAAAGCGTTTTTTTATTTTTATTACAAAAAATGTAATCCCACGACCCACCTGGACCCCTGCCGCAACCCACAAGTGAGTCCCGACCCACAGTTTGGGAACCACTGAGATAGAGGACTCATCTTTGTATCTGTGCTATTATAGCGTCTGTGACAGCATGGGCAATGCCATCTCCATTTAAAGTAGTACATTTTCTTCTTCCTCATTGACTGATTGCTCCAAACTCATAGGAATCCCCACCCAATTGACTACTTTAAAATGGTGGAAGCCCTCAGTGGCAATGTCCATGCTCAAACAGGTTAGATGCATGATGAGTCCTCGATCTCTATGACAGTAAACACAACTCAATATTAGGTAGTTTTTTCAAAGTATGTTGAAATGCCATGTGCGTCCACTTATATCGGTGCATTGTAACAACCTAAACATTACGAAACGTTTATTTGATCAAATTAGCCACACGTAGCAAATTACCAATTACATTTTTTTGTGGAGCAAATTCAACAATCTCATTGACCATCATATAATAAGTCCCCTTATTTTCATGGACAGATTTTGGGCGGAGTAAAACCTCTTGCTTCGCGCTATCTCTCTGTGGTAGGCGAAGCAAAAAATACAATAAACTAGCCAGTTTGTTGTTCAACTGTGCTGGGGCCAAAAATAGGCCTTTGTAAAATCTCATGTTTTCATCTACGGATTAGCTACCTCTGGCTACTCCCATATCAGTCTTCCACAATATGAATACATTTTCTCATTCTATTATTTTGACCCTCTCTTACATAAAAACTACACATTTTTTCTTTCTGTTTTATAATTTCTTTCCTATTCAATAAGGATTTTAACTGTTAAAGGTTTTATATGGGATAGTATAATGTGGTGTTCACCGTGTATTGAAAATGCGAGAAACTACAGCAATTCTGATGATGCCTGCAGTTTGTACAGTAAGCCAACAGTAGGCTATGTGTCTTGGCCTGCCCTCTCAGGTTGTGAGTGGGGTCTGATTTCCCCTCGTCATCGGTGCCCTGAAAGTTACCCAGCTGTCTCACTCACTCACAGTCCCTTACTCACAGTCCCTTACTCACTCACCCCTCTGCTCTAACCACTAACCATTGGATCACTGCTAGGAAATGACATGCATGAAGAATAGCTCAAAAGGGAAGTACCAATCAAGAGTTGGAAGGGTTTCGGAGGTCTCCGGTGTGACAGGTTGCTCATCACACACGAAAGGAACATCTCTGAATCCAAACTGGTGAAGAAAGCCTTTGCCATTCATCCACATACCAGATTCAATTTCTTCATTGACTGGACTAGCAACCAGTGGGACCAAGTATGTCTCAATTTCAACTATATTGCATTTTTCTGTTTTTAGCGTGTGGTCTGTTCAGTTTTTTCTAACTCGACATCATATATTTAATTGTTCAGTCAGCTTTTAGTTAGATAGCAAATTGTTTAAGTTTTCATTGAGAAGGGACTGAAATGTCAAATATTCACGAAGACTTCTGGTCTTATATCGTTGTACTTTTCCCCAGAACTTCTCAGCTCATGCCCAAATTTAGCTATGATGAGATTGAGTTACCCTTCCCCAAAATAGTAGAGTGGACGAGCGTATCTTTGGGGGGGGGGGGGGGGTATTTCCATGTATGCTTGTGTGTGTGGGTAAATCATCCTGCCCATACCTAGCTGTTCTGTAAATCATTTTAAAACTCCCACAGAGTAGACCACTGTAGTCAAGTGTTCCATTCAAATGGTTCTCAGACTGAAGGTGATATTGAAAGCCAGTGTTTCTGTTCCCTAAACTGTCTTATGTCTCAGGTGCGTAGCACTGCAGGACGAGTGTGAGAGCTCACACATCACACCATGGCTCAATATGACCAGTGAGTCTATTCTCATGTTGCTGAACTCAATACACTCTATGTACATAATTTGGATAGTCCTTTTTAACAGTTACCCCTGGTTCTAAATAACACAACATGGGAAAGCTTTAGGAATTATATTATTCATTGCAATAATCATGTTAAACTTGGTCAAATTTGAAAGCTCAGCCACCATAACAATTCTACTGCAATGTTTCACTCTCAAATACTTTTCAGATGTCCTTGTTGCTCGATGTTGCTTAATGTTCTCTGTTCGTTTGTCTGTGTTAGACTGGAAGATAAACATTCGCTGGATATCCACGACAACCCCACAACCCCTGACAATATTGTAAAAGAGGAAGACAATACTGTGAGTAGCACGTCAATCTGCCACGGATGGTAACACCATCCCCCAAACAGATTAAAATAGCAGCCAACTAGGACGCTCATTAGTGTAATATATGTGAGGCTTTCCCGTCCCCTATTTATATTCTGTAGTTAGGTGACACTATGGGCTAAACCTAGAGCTTTTTTTTTTCATTGACCACATACTCGCCAGAAGTAAAATAATATTTTAAATGCTTGTTAAATGAAAAGCTACTTTTACTTTACTGATTTACCTCGTTGATGCAAAAACATTTGCACGTTATAGAGAACGACCGTGTGGACTTGTCAATGACAGGAAAGTATTATTTTGACTTGACTGATTCTTACCTTTCCAAACAGTAGTCACTAGGGAGAAGGAAGGAAAGCTGTCTACCACTAGTAGTACTGAGACATAGCCACTCTCTCTGCAGGTATACTTCGTTTATGAGGAGGAGGTGGAAGTAGAGGAGAAGGAGCCCGAGCCTGAGCCCGTTGTTATATTGGTGAATGACAAACCACACAAGTTCAAAGACCACTACTGCAAGACACCCAAGTTCTGTGACGTCTGTGCTCGTATGATAGTCCGTAAGTTTAAAATTGACCAGGAGTCGCTCTTGTATTTATTAATATTATCTGTAAAGCTTAATCATACTGACTAGCTTCTTACTGTACATATTTTCAACCCTTCAGTCAACAACAAGTTTGCTCTGACGTGCAAAAACTGCAAGACCAACATCCACCACTCGTGCCAGTCCTATGTTGAGTATCAGAAGTGCTTTGGCAAAATTGTAAGATGTTTTTGATTCATAGTTTAGGTATTGATCTGTATAAAGTCAGATCACGATCAAGTTCATGTTGCATGTGGTTGCCAGAAACACATCAATTCCTCTACATATTCATATTGCTGTCTGTCCTTTAGCCCCCAGGTTTCAGACGAGCATACAGTTCCCCTCTATACAGTAGTGACCAGACAGATGCAGGTAAGCCACTAACCATCTCAACAAGCTAAGGGTTTCAACTTGTGTTCAACATATTTTGAACTGTGTGTTCCCTCTGCTGCGTTCTCCTGTCCAGCCCACTCCAACCGTAACGACCCTGTGTTTGACACCCTGCGGGTTGGGGTTGTCATGGCAAACAAGGAGCGCAAGAAGGGGTCTGAAGACAAGAAGAATGTGAGTGTGGCACACATTAGCCAAAAGAGAAATGAATGACGATAAGTCGCAATGACGGTATCGTTAACTGACAGACATTTGCATAGGGAATATAAATTGTATGTTAACCATATTTTTCCCCCTCCAAGATGATGATGATGATGATGGAGGAAGAGGAATCACAACAACCCAAAGAAGACGAGCAGGCAGAAGGTATTGAAAGAGGATGAAGGATGTCCGTATAGACACGTGATAATTCAAGTTGGTGCCGTCTATGGTTCCACTGCATCAACTGTACAAAAATATGGTGTATTTATTTATAACCACATAGTTTTATTTAAACAAATTGTGCCATGTGATTTGATATTGGAGCCCATAAGGGAATGGTAAACTAACTGAGCGGTTGTTAAGCAGCATTAAATAAAGGTTCAATAAAAATAAAAAAATTAAATGAAGAACACTTTCCTAATATTGAGTTGCACAGTTGTGTCAAGTTGGATGGATGTCCTTTGGGTGGTGGACCATTCTTGATACACACGGGAAACTGTTGAGCGTTAAAAAAATCGAGCAGTGTTGAAGTCTTGGCACAAACCGATGCGCCAGGCACCTACTACCACACCCTGTTCAAAGGCACTTAAATCTTTTGTCTTGCCCATTCACCCTCTGAACGGCACACATGCACAATCCATGTCTCAATTGTCTCAAGTCTTGAAAATCCTTCTTTAACCTGTCTCCCCCTTCATCTACACTGATTGAAGTAGATTTAACAGGTGACATCAATAAGGGATCATAACTTTCACCTGAATTCACCTGGTCAGTCTATGTCATGGAAAGAGCAGGTGTTCTTAATGTTTTGTGTATGTATGTCAACCTTTTCTCAGACAAAACAGAATGGCATACAGTACAGAACAAATCAAAAAATTCTTACACTGAATGTCAAGGAGCTACATAAAATACTTGTAATACTGGGTCTAACGTTGAGGAGTTCACCATTGTTGTATTGAAACTCTACAAAGACCATGTGTGATGTGTTTGTAGGAAAACCCGAGGGGGATAAGAAGGGAGACAAGGCTGACAAAGCAGATGACAAGGTAAGGGGCTTTAACCGCCTGACATGCCCTGACGTCATGTATACACTAACCACGTCCACATCAACAATAACACCCTGTCTGGTACATCAATACAATTAGTAGACAAACATCGGTGTATGTATGCTACAGAAAAAGAAGGAGATGGGAAACATGGGAAATCAGTCCCATTACTACCTGGCTCTGTACCGCTTCAAGGCCATTGAGAAAGACGACCTTGACTTCCAGTGAGTTTACTCAAATATTTCCTTATATTGTATGAATGCCGTTGTATGTCCAATATTTCAGTCTCGTGAACATTTTTAATCCAATTTCATACAAATATACAAACCTTTGTGTGTCTTTCAGTCCTGGTGATCGAATCACTATAATTGATGACGCCAATGAAGAATGGTGGAGGGTAATGGTTCCTGGCAAAATGATCAAGCAAGCTGACAATGATCGAAACTAGCAATGGCTCTACTAACTCATTGGCTGTAATTTATTGTCAACATCGTAAATAAGGCCTATTGTCTATTCTCAGGGGAAGATTGGTGAGAAGACAGGTTACCTCCCCACCAATTACATCATTAGAATAAAAACGGGGGAGAGGGTGTTCAAGGTGACACGGTCCGTCGTGGGAAACAGAGAGATGGGACAGATCACTCTGAAAAAAGACCAGGTAAGAAACAGATGTGTCGCTGTTTGTCAGACCTGAGTCGAATACTATCACATACTTGAAAGTACTGTAATTTAGGTGTGCTTTATGTTTCTATGAAAATAATGTGTTGCGTTTTTCTTTGTACAGGAAACTGATTTCAGCTTTATGATCATGAACAGTATGGATGGGTGTGTGCATGTGGACAGTGACTGTAATGACGGTTGCTACTGTGTGTGTGTGTGTGTGTGTGTGTGTGTGTGTGTGTGTGTGTGTGTGTGTGTGTGTGTGTGTGTGTGTGTGTGTGTGTGTGTGTGTGTGTGTGGTGTGTGTGTGTGCGCGCATACCTGGTCTTCTGCAACGATTACTGTACCTCTGTGGAGCCACAGCAACTTCCTCCACCCTCTTTGTGTTGTGTCGCAGATCGTGGTGAAGAAGGGAGAGGAGGTGAATGGCTACCTGAAGGTCAGCACCGGCCGCAAGCTGGGCTTCTTCCCCGCCGACCTGCTCCAGGAGATCTGAACCTTACCCGGATCACAACCACAACCATAGGACTTGGGTCACACCGTCACCAGGACCATAATCACACAATTCATCAAACCCAGTTCCAGTGAACACACGTGACCAGGCACAGCATTTTTATACTACCAATCTAGCACCACTATCATTTTCCACCTGTAGGGGCCTAGGTCTGATCTGGTGAGTCTGTAAGCTGTTTGAAGGCTGTAAAGGTTCAGAGAGGGCAAGGTTATTGAGTGTAACCTAATACTGCAGCCTCCCCAGCCTGTTGAACTGGGTCAGCCGGCCATGCAATCCGAGCTGGATGGAGAAATGTGTTAGGTAAAACCGTAAATGTGTGTGTTGGGAATTTGAAACGTTAACATGTTTGTGTCATTTTAATGTGATTAAAACTGGACAACCTTAAACTAGATATTCAGCAAGGTTCAAAAGGCAATGGCTGTAAATTTTGGAGCCTATTGCTTACTGTCACTGTAGTAGTTCCTTGTTTTTATACGCAGCTGAAATACTCGTGCTTTATTTCCCCCTTGATGTCAATGTTAAAGGGAGCTTGTTAAAGTGCATGTTGTATTTTTTGTTGTTGCATGGGCCCGTCTTTTATAATCATTGCCAAAACAATGTGCTGTATATTTGAGGAATTTATATAGAGCAATAGCCTATGCTGACACACAGACCCACATGCTTTTGCCAGACTAACGTAGGCCTATCATTGATGCAAGATTGTAACATTACAGTACAGCCATTTGTAATTCATGTTCTATTGAAATACCAACAGTGCAGTACCAAGTGCAGGCTTATCCCATGTATTGTCTGTCATGATATGCATCCTTTCAAAACCTGTATAACTCTGTGATACCGTCATAGTAAACTTGAATGACTGACCATTGTGTAAACATGAAATCAATTCACAATTAGAAATAATGTACTTTCTTTTTTGTAGCAGTATTTTGCATTCACTGATTTGTGTGTGTCTACTATAATTCAGGACTCATATGCCTAACCTAAACAGGTAGGCCTTATCAGTTCAGCTTTTGTCTACAAAATAGTCATAACAGGTACTCATGTCATGTATCTTGATCCAGTGATGGGGACCAGAGCCATATATTTGTTCTAAATACATGGCCCTGATGTTGACAACTAGTGATGTGCAGTTTGCGAACGATATTTATTTATGTCGTTATTTTTTAACTACTCTTTATTTCTGACTCGAGAGACATTTTTTTTTTTTTTGAGTGACTCGTTCATTTTAGTCCTTCATTTGACTTTCTTCCTCGTCCTCTTCCCCTTCTTCTTCCTCTTCATCTTCCTCTTCTTCTTCGGCATCATGTCGTTCATCATGTCGTTCCACTAGATGTTGGAACATTACTGCAGGGACTTGCTTCCATTCAGCCACAAGAGCATTAGTGAGGTTGGGCGATTAGGCCTGGCTCGCAGTCTGTGTTGCATTTCATCCCAAAGGTGTTTGATGGGGTTGAGGTCAGGGCTCTGGGAAGGCCAGTCAAGTTCTTCCACACCGATCTCGACARACCATTTCTGTATGGACCTCGCTTTGTGCACGGGGGCATTGTCATGCTGAAACAGGAAAGGGCCTTCCCCAAACTGTTGCCARAAAGTTGGAAGCACAGAATTGTCTGGAAGGTGGAACATCACTGGAACTAAGTGGCCTAGGACGGACCATCAAAAACAGCCCCAGACCATTATTCCTCCTCCACCAAACTTTACAGTTGGCACTATGCATTGGGGCAGGTAGAGTTCTCCTGGCATCCGCCAAACCCTGATTTGTCAGTTGGACACCCAGATGGTGAAGCATGATTCATCACTCCAGAGAATGCYTTTCCAGTGCTCCAGAGTCCAATGGCGATGAGCTTTACACCACTCCAGCCGACGCTTGGCATTGTGCATGGTGATCTTAGGCTTCTGTGCGGCTGCTAGGTCATGGAAACGCATTTCATGAAGCTCGTGATGAACAGTTCTTGCACTGACGTTGCTTCCAGAGGCAGTTTGGAACTCGGAAGTGAGTGTTGCAACCGYGGACAGAACATTTTTACGAGCTACGCGCTTCAGCACTCGGCGGTCCCGTTCTGTGAGCTTGTGTGGCCTACCGCTTCGTGTCTGACCTGTTGTTACCACTAGATGTTTCCACTTCACAATAACAGKACTGACAGTTGACTGGGGCAGCTCTAGCAGGGCAGAAATTTGATGAACTGACTTGTTGGAAAGGTGGCATTCTATGACGGTGCCAAGTTGAAAGTCACGTAGCTCTTCAGTAAGGCCATTCTACTGCCAATGTTTGTCTATGGAGATTGCATGGCTGTGTGCTCAATTTTATACACCTGTCAGCAACGGGTGTGGCTGAAATAGGAAGTGTTGTAATAATCCCCAGCATGCATTTCGTGCGGAATTATAGGCTACTAAATGTTTAAATATAATAATAATGTTGCAAAATATTTCCACTACGAATGTGGTATTCTTTTCATTTGAATGTAATAAAACTGTGATTTGCCGACTTTACAGTTTGGGTGATATTGTTATATAAAACGTTACCGGGACTTGTAATGAATTGAAGATGTTGAGAGCCGGTTCGTTTAGTCTGCAGTACACTCTGGTTTCTCTTCAGATCGCATAAATCTTTCGCCTTTTACTAAAGATTTCCGTGGGGAGGAACATTATGAGTATCAACGAATTTTTTGATGCCCGGCCTCACGGCTGGGCTTCCTACTGTTGTGAAATGAATACTGAGGAAGATTGGTGAGGTGTGGTGTATGTAAAGGCTTTTACCATAGAGAGCTACAGGTCGTCTGCTTAATCAAGTTGTAACTAGTGACGAGAAGTTGGAATATTTGTACTTACTCTGATCTTTTCTGTTCGTTTGTTCAAAATACAAATATTTCGTTCACTTTAGTCAGCAATGCCCAGAGCACGCAGGACCCCTACCGGCGAACGGTGAACTGAAAACTCGAAAGAGTCATGATTTTACAAGCCTCCCGTTCACATGTCGTTTACCAAATAGGGCTTATTGGAGCTGTCATTTGAGACTGAGACTTGAACACGTGTGCTTTAAACAATGTAGATTTGTTGATTGATAGGCATACAAATAAGATSATTTTTTGATACATTTGAAACGAGGTTTAGCTGTGGCTGCTACGGGTATAGTATAAAGAGCCAAATCCACTAATTTGAACGGTTGTCCACATACTTTTGTATATGTATAGTGTATGTGAACCATATGCGTCAAAGGTTTTATTGTATAGCCTATTGGAGTTCCTGTGACTTTGTTGGGAGATTGTCACATGCCATTTGAACATTCAGGTTCAAATCAAATTTCTGCCCTGCTAGAACTGCCCCAGTCAACTGTCAGTGCTGTTATTGTGAAGTGGAAACATCTAGTGGTAACAACAGGTCAGACACGAAGCGGTAGGCCACACAAGCTCACAGAACGGGACCGCCGAGTGCTGAAGCGCGTAGCTCGTAAAAATGTTTTGTCCCCGGTTGCAACACTCACTTCCGAGTTCCAAACTGCCTCTGGAAGCAACGTCAGTGCAAGAACTGTTCATCACGAGCTTCATGAAATGGGTTTCCATGACCTAGCAGCCGCACAGAAGCCTAAGATCACCATGCACAATGCCAAGCGTCGGCTGGAGTGGTGTAAAGCTCATCGCCATTGGACTCTGGAGCACTGGAAACGCATTCTCTGGAGTGATTTACATTTACATTTAAGTCATTTAGCAGACGCTCTTATCCAGAGCGACTTACAAATTGATGAATCACGCTTCACCATCTGGGTGTCCAACTGACAAATCAGGTTTGGCGGATGGCCAGGAGAACTCTACTCCTGCCAATGCATAGTGCCAACTGTAAAGTTTGGTGGAGGAGGAATAATGGTCTGGGGCGTTTTTGATGGTCCGTCCTAGGCCACTTAGTTCCAGTGATGTTCCACCCTTCCAGACAATTCTGGTGCTTCCAACTTTGTGGAGAACAGTTTGGGGAGGCCCTTTCCTGTTTTCAGCATGACACATGCCCCCGAGTGCACAATAGCGAGGTCCATACAGAAATGGTATGTCGAGATCGGTGTGGAAGAACTTGACTGGCCTTCATGAGCCTGACCTTCAACCCCATCAAACACCTTGGAATGAAATGCAACACAGACTGCGAGCCAGGCCTAATCGGCCCAACCTCACTAATGTCTTGTGCTGAATGGAAGCAAGTCCCTGCATAATGTTCCAACATCTAGTGGAAAGCTTCCCAGAAGAGAGGAGGCTGTTATAGCAGCAAAGGGTGGACCAACTCCATTTTAAGCCCATCATTTTGGAATGAGATGTTCAACAAGCAGGTGTCCACATAAATTTGGTCATGCAGTGTACAGTACATTCGGAAAGTATTCAGACCCCTTGACTTTTTCCAAATTTTTTGTTTACGTTACAGCCTTATTCTAAGATTGATTAAGGTAGATTTTGCCCTCATCAATCTACAACAATACCCAATAACGACAAAGGAAAAACTAGTTTTATAACATTTTTTTCTATGACACTGAAATTGAGCTCAGGTGCATCCTGTTTTCCATTGATCATCCTTGAGATGTTTTTACAAACTTGAATGGAGTCCACCTGTGGTAAATGTATATTGATTGGACATGAATTTGAAAAGGCACGCAGCTGTCTATATAAGATCCACAGTAGACAGTGCATGTCAGAGCAAAAACCAAGCCATTAGGTCGAAGGATTGTCCTTAGAGCTCAGAGACAGGATTGTGTTGAGGAACAGAATCTGGGCAAGGGTACCAAATTGGGGGAGAAGGGACTTGGTCAGGGAGATGACCAGGAACCCAATGGTCACTCTGACAGAGCTCCAGAGTTCCTCTGTGTGGAGATGGGAGAGCCTTCCAGAAGGAACACAATCTCTACAGCACATCCACCAATCAGGCCTTTATGGAAGAGTGGCTAGACGGAAGCCACTCCTAAGTAAAAGGCACATGACAGCCCGCTTGGAGTTTGCCAAAAGGCACCTGAAGGACTTTCAGACCATGAGAAACAAGATGCCTCTGGTCTGATGAAACCAAGAATGGAAATCTTTGGGCACTCAATGCCCAAGCGTCAGTCTGGAGGAAACCTGGCACCATCCCTACGATGAAAGCATGGTGGTGCAGCAATCATGCTGTGGGGAGTTTTTCAGCGGCAGGGACTGGGACACCTAAGTCAGGATCAAAGGTAAAGATGAACCAGAGAAAAGTAGAGAGATCCTTGTTGAAAACCTGCTCCAGCGCGTTCAGTGAACCGTCACGACTGAGCAACAGGACAAGCAACAGCCAAGACAAATGCATAGAGTGGCTTCAGGACAAGTCTCTGAATGTCTAGTCGCCAGCCAGAACCCCGGACTTGACCATCGAACCTGGAGAGACCTGATAATAGCGTCGCAGCTGACGCTCACCCATCAACACTGACAGACGCTTGAGAGGATCTGCAGAGAAGAATGGGAAAACACCCAAATACAGCGTTTGCCACCAAACTTGTAGCGTCATACCAAGAAGGCCTTGAGGCTGTAATCCTACCAAAGTTCTTCAACAAAAGTACTGAAGTAAGGGTCTGAATACTTAATGTAAATGTGATATTTTCAAGTTTTTTCTTTTTTTGTATACATTTGCAAAAATTACAAAACTGTTTTTGCTTTGTCCATTATTGGAGTATGTGTGTAGATTGACGAGGAAAAATTGATTTTGATCAAATTTAGAATACGCTGCAATTGTACAAAACTTTGAAAACGTTAAGGTCCTGCAATACTTTCCGAATGCACTGTAAATTTGTACTCCTTGTTCCTAAATTAAAATGTTGAATAAGTAAATAGCTCTCAACTATCTGCGTAGTGTTTTCGCTAGTGTTTCCCCAATTGATTATTGTTTGTTTTCCTCTTCTTCGTAGACTATAACCATGGACTGGCTATACGTGATATGTTGCTGTGTCAACATGATAACAGAATGTAATTTTTAACTCACACTGGAAGAAACATAAATGCCATGAATCATTTTCAAAATCTTAAATGAGATTCCATTGATATCAAGTGTGTTAAAAACAACACCGTTGGTCGTGACTCTGCTAGTTACTTACGGCCAGTGCATGAGTCCGGATGGTGAGCTCGTTCGCAGACGAACGNCATAATGTTCCTCCCCACGGAAATCTTTAGTAAAAGGCGAAAGATTTATGCGATCTGAAGAGAAACCAGAGTGTACTGCAGACTAAACGAACCGGTTCTCACCACATTCAATTCATTACAAGTCCCGGTAACGTTGTATATAACAATATCACCCAAATTGTAATTTCGGCAAATCACAGTTTTATTATATTCAAATGAAAAGAATACCACATTCGTAGTGGAAACATTTTGCAGTATTACTATTATATTTAAATGTTTAGTAGCCTATAACTCCGCATGAAATGCATGCTGGGGATTATTACAACCACTTCCTAATTTCTCAATCTATATATAGAGATAGTGCCAAATGCCATACACCACTACTTTTATTTAATCGAATTATACCTGGGGAATAATGTTATAGCTATTAGTAAAAGGCATAGTCAAAAAGGAAACAAAATTAATTGAAATGTCTTACGTCTGTATTCAACTGATCCACCGTGCAACTCACACGCATGCGTAGTACAGCTAACATCTCTGCCACATCCCCATAGTGCAGTCCTCAAACAAAGCCTACATTTTCTAAACTCTGTGTTGACATCTTCGTTAGGTCTGGACTCTAAGCATTTGTGTATAATGCGTCATTATGTGTATAGTAATTTACGCAACTGCAACATGCAAAATCGATTAGCTCCACTCTTTTGATATAATAAAAAAAATCTTAGCGACATGCTGTGGTCATACTAAGTACTACACACCATGATAGCCTATGAAACCCACTGCGTGCAGGGTGGTCGTGGACTGGCCTGAACCATTTATATAGTAGAAGGGCTTGCCACTTTGACACTGATGCTATCATAAGTACATTGAACCATCAATTTATGTGAATCTTGGGTGTCCTTAAAAATAGGCCCGTGGACCGTGACAGTGTGAATGATAATGGACAAGTTAAGACGAAAGCCCATGGGACTAATGGGGCTCCCTCTCAGGGCCCTCGCGGTTAATTATTAGGGGCCTAGCTACAAGTGAAACACGAATACACCAATGCAGTCATTTGAGTCCTATCACTTACAAGGAACACATTTGTGGATTTTCCACCATTATGAATTTTGTGAAAAACTCTTAAAACTCTAGGCTACTGTTCTGGCACGATTTGTAAGAAATTTGATATGTGGCATGTATGGACAAAGGTATCTCAACGCAATACTTTCCAGGCGAGTAACTAAAACAACATTTTGACCAATAAACATTCACGTGGGCGTGTCTGGCACATAAATGCATATAAATCAGTCAAGGATATTTGTTTTGTAACAACATTTGGTACACATGTTGCAAACACTGTCAAGACTCAACATATGCAAGGACTTTCATATCGACCACAAGGTGGCCCTATAATGGGCACATGTTTATATCGTTTGATCTGTTTGGCTCAGAGTGATGGAATTTGGCACATATGCTCAGGGATATGAGTCTAACTAACCCACGCGATATCTCAGACACCACTGGCCCGATTTAGACTAATCTTTGGTGAATGATGCATCTTGCCAATAGAGATCCATCATTTACAAAATTACACTGATTGGCCCAAAGAGGGGCGCTACATCATTCGTGGGGGACAACATGTTTACTGTTGCCTTGTTTAATTGTTGTTGGTTTGCTAATTAGAAGTAGTAGCAGCTCTAGCTGTAGGCCTACAAGCCTAACATGTGGTTTTTCCGCTTTAGGCCTTCATGTTTAAAAACCATAGTAAGTGGAAGGAGCTATGTACCCTGATTTCGTGACTTTAGGTCAATCAGGGTTAGGGGTGTGACCTTTCAAAGTTATAATTTTCAATAAATAAAAGTTTTTACCCCTTTTCCTCCCCAATTTCATGGTACTTACAGGCTTGTCTCATCGCTGCAACTGCCGTACGGACTCAGGAGAGGCAAAGGTCGAGAGCCCTGAATCCTCCGAAACACAACCCAACCAAGCCACACTGCTTCTTGACACAATGCCCACTTAACCTGGAAGCCAGCCGCACCAATGTTTTTATTTATTCATAATTATTATTATTTTTTATTATTAACAGTAACATGCAAAACATAACAGCCAGAGGGATTCCACAAATATATATATATATTTTTTATAAAAAAAACTAATCCACATTATATCAATTCAAATACAGACATGTAGCGAATAATTTTTTTAAACATTTTGTTTTGTATACGTTTTAATTACTCTAAATAGTTTTCCAAATCAAATTTTAAAAATTAAGAAAAGGGGATTTTTCTTCATAAATTTAGATTTGTGTATGAACATTTTTCCTAATAAAATAAAGAGATTTATGACATATCCACGTTCAATTGTGGAATCAGTTGTCACGTTCCTGACCTTATTTTTCCTTTGTTTAACTTTGTTTAGTTGGTCAGGACGTGAGCTGGGTGGGTAGTCTATGTTTTGTGTTTCTATGTTGGGGTTAATGTGTTGAGGGAGGCAGCAGAGAGGGAGGCAGCTAAAGCCCAGGAGCGGTGGTATGAGGAGGCAGCAAGGAGACGTGGCTGGAAACCCGAAAGGAAACCCCAAAAATTTCTTGGGGGGGGGATAAAAGGGAGTGTGGCGAAGTCAGGTAGGAGACCTGCGCCTACTCCCTGTACTTACCGTGGAGAGCGAGAGTACGGGCAGACACCGTGTTACGCAGTAGAGCGCATGGTGTCTCCTGTACGTGTGCATAGCCCGGTGCGGTACATACCAGCTCCTCCTATCGGCCGGGCTAGATTGAGCATTGAGCCAAGTGCCATGAAGCCGGCTCTACATATCTGGCCTCCAGTACGTCTCCTCGGGCCGGCTTACATGGCACCAGCCTTACGCATGGTGTCCCCGGTTCGCCTACATAGCCCGGTGCGGGTTATTCCACCTCACGGGGAGCATACAACCAGGTAAGGTTGGGCAGGCTCAGTGCTCAAGGGAGCCAGTACGCCTGCACGGTCCGGTATTTCCGGCGCCACCTCCCCGCTCCAGCCCAGTACCACCAGTGCCTACACCACGCACCAAGTTTCCTGTGCGTCTCCAGAGCCCTGTTCCTCCTCCACGTACTAGCCCTGTGGTGCGTGTCTCCAGCCCATTACCACCAGTGCCTACGCCACGCACCAAGCCTCCTGTGCATCTCCAGAGTCCTGTACGCACTGTTCCTTCTCCCCGTACTCGCCCTGATGTGCGTGCCCTCAGCCCGGTACCACCAGTGCCGGTACCACGCACCAGGCCTATAGTACGCATTGAGAGTCCAGTGTGCCCTGTTGCTGCTCCCCGCACTAGCCTGAAGGTGCGTGTCCTTAGCTCGGTACCTCCAGTTCCGGCACCACACACCAGGCATACAGTGCGCCTCAGCCGGCCAGAGCTGTCTGTCTGCCAAGCGCCGTCAGAGCCGCCCGTCTGTCCCGAGCCGTCAGAGCCGCCCGTCTGTCCGAGCCTCAGAGCCGCCCGTCTGTCCCGAGCCGTCAGAGCCGCCGTCTGTCCCGAGCCGTCAGAGCCGCCCGTCTGTCCCGAGCCTTCAAAGCCGCCCGTCTGTACTGAGCCTTCAAAGCCGCCCGTCTGTACTGAGCCTGCAAAGCCGCCGTCTGCACTGAGCCTTCAGAGCCGTCCGCCAGACAGGAGCCGCTAGAGCCGTCCGCCAGACAGGAGCCGCTAGAGCCTTCCGCAGACAGGGCGCTAGAGCCTTCCGCCAGACAGGAGCGCTAGAGCCTTCCGCCAGACAGGAGCCGCTAGAGCCTTCCGCCAGACAGGATCAGCCAGAGCTTCCGCCAGACAGGATCACGCCAGAGCCTTCCCAGACAGGATCAGCCAGAGCCTTCCGCCAGACAGGATCAGCAGAGCCTTCCGCCAGACAGGATAGCCAGAGCCTTCCGCCAGACAGGACCAGCCAGAGCCCGCCAGCCAGCCATGAGCAGCCAGAGCCGCCAGCCAGCCATGAGCAGCCAGAGCCGCCAGCCATGAGCAGCCAGAGCCGCCAGCCAGCCATGAGCAGCCAGAGCCGCCAGCCAGCCATGAGCAGCCAGAGCGCCAGCCAGCCATGAGCAGCCAGAGCCGCAGCCAGCCATGAGCAGCCAGAGCCGCCAGCCAGCCATGAGCAGCCAGAGCCGCAGCCAGCCAGAGCAGCCAGCCGCCAGCCAGCCATGAGCAGCCAGAGCTGTCAGCCAGCCATGAGCAGCCAGAGCCGCCAGCCAGCCATGAGCCAGAGCGCAAGCCAGCCAGAGAGCCAGAGCAGCCAGCCATGAGCAGCCAGAGCCGCCAGCCAGCCATGAGCAGCCAGAGCCGTCAGCCAGCCATGAGCAGCCAGAGCCGTCTAGCCAGGATCCGCCAGAGCCAGCCAGCCAGATCCGCCAGAGCCAGCCAGCCAGGATCCGCCAGAGCCAGCCAGCCAGGATCCGCCAGAGCCAGCCAGCCGGATCCGTCCTCAGTCCGAGCTGCCCCTCATTCCGGAGATGCCCCTCATCTCGGAGATGCCCTCATTCCGGTGCTGCCCCTTAAGCTAGTGGGGTTAATTTGGAGGGTGGTCATTTTGAGGAGGCTACGAAAGCGGTTAGTGACTATGGTGGGGTGGGACCACGACCAGCGCCAGAGCCGCCACCGTGGACAGACGCCCACCCAGACCCTCCCCTAGACTTTATGCTGGTGCGCCCGGAGTTCGCACTTAGGGGGGGTTTGTCACGTTCCTGACCTTATTTTCTCTTGTTTAACTTTGTTTAGTTGGTCAGGACGTGAGCTGGGTGGGTAGTCTATGTTTTGTGTTTCTATGTTGGGGTTAATGTGTTGCTGAATGGTTCTCAATTAGAGGCAGGTGTTTGACGTTTCCTCTGATTGAGAACCATATTAAGGTAGGGTGTTCTCACTGTTTGTTTGTGGGTGGTTGTCTCCTGTGTCTGTATGTTCGTACCACACGGGACTGTATCGTTTGTTTGTAGTCTATACCTGTTCGTGCGTTCTTCGTTATATGTAAGTTCTCAAGTCCAGGTCTGTCTACATCGTTTATTTGTTTTGTATTTCTCTAGTGTTATTCGTGTTTCGTCGTTTTCATTTAATAAATTATGTCTACCTTCAACGCTGCGCTTTGGTCCAATCCCTACTCCTCCTCTTCAGACGACGAAGTGTTCAATAGATTCAGTTTCTAGTTCACAAAAACTGCATTCACTGGTAATATCAGGTATATATTTAGAAATCAAGCTACTACACGGATAGAATCTATGGATAATCTTAAAGATCTCCTTTACTTTATTGGTCACCATAAATTTGTGTGGAGTGAGCCAAGCACAGTGCCAGTTTACATCAAACGATGAAGCCCAACAAAATATCGCAGAGGGAATAGACTTCCTGTAGAAAATATCCCTTAATAAATTATTATGGAATTTCGTATCTAGTATTCACCTGGATATCGCTGACAATCGGAGATATTCCAAAATATGCATTTTTCTGAAGTAAAGTTTTTATCCCACTAGGTATAGCTTTAATAACAGTGTCATATTCCTTGTTTGAAACCTCAAAGTTGTATCTTTCCATAAATTCTCTCCGTGTAAATAGATTCCCACTAATATTAACTAATTGGCTGACAAGGACAATGTTTTTCAGGAACCATTTATAGGTAAATAACATCTTGTTTCTATGTAATATCGACCCATTGTTCCATATAAAACATTTATGAGGTGAAAAGTTGTGTTTACACAACAAAGCCCAGCACATTAAAACCTGCTTGTGAAAAGCCGCCATTTTCACAGGAAGTTTACCCACAATATGTGGATATTGTAGTAAAAAATGAAGCCCTCCGAACTTCTTAAAAACAAAATGAGGTATAATATTCCAGAAACTATAAGGATTTTTTATGTACCTTTTAACCCAGTTGACCTTTGATATCTGATTGAAGAGAGTGAAGTCTAAGACATTTAGACCTCCATCACAAACCCTGTTGGTGATAACATCTCTTTTTATCTTATGTGGCTTGTTTTTCCATATGACGTTGTACAATAGCCTATCTAAGGTACAGCAAGTGGATTTGGGAATGTCAATAGATGAAAAAAGATAGGATGCACGAGATAGTCCCTCAGCTTTGGATAAAAGCACCCTTCCTTGAAGACTTGACAAAAAGACCGATTGAATTCTTCACTAACCGAATGAACATTCTCTATAGAATCAAGGAGAATCCTTAGTCACTCAAATTGTTATCTAAGGAGTAAAGATTCTCTTAAAACTTAGTGGTAAAGTCTGATAACAACTCTCTATCCTTAGTGGTAACCCCATTAATCTTACATTTCCGAAGTGTGTTGAGTTCCCCTCTCCTCTTTTCCAAATTAAAAAAGTATCTACTGTTGTTTTTGCCTTTTTCAAGCCATTGTTTTCTGGATCTTATGAAAGCTCCTCTAGGCTTTTCCTCATACAATGTATCTAGTTGATTCTGTAAATCATTCAATTTAGCTTTCTCATTAAGATCAAGATGCTCAATCTCTTTGATATCCGCAATTGTCTTAGAGAGTTCAGCTACCTCACGTCTCCTTCTTAAAGCAAGCCGTTTCCCATAAGTAACACAGGCTGAGCGGATTATAAATTTCAGCAGTTCCCAATATTTCCCATATTCTGCATTAGATGTAGCTAAACTCCAGTAAACAGAAATTAGATTCTTAATCACATTTTTTAAATCATCATGCAATAACAATGAGTCATTTAATTTCCAATAACCAGAGTATTTTTTACCATCATTACTGCACATTCTTACAGTCAACCATATGACTTGATGATCCGTCAGGACTGCAGGCAGTATTTTTACCTCTACAGTGTTGGGCTCAAGACTAGAGGTTATCACCCACAAATCAATTCTTGATTGTAAAGAACGATCTCTATTACTCCATATGTGTAACGCTCCTCCTCTTCGTCTGATGATGAGGAATAGGAATCATCGGACCAATACGCAGCGTGGTAAGTGTTCATCGTAAATTTAATCAAATAAACTGAACACTGAATGACAAAAAAACAACAAAGAGAGTGAACGGCATGAAACAGTCCTGTAAGGTGAAAAAACACAAAACAGTAAACAACTATCGACAAACACAGGTGGGAACAGGCTACCTAAGTATGGTTCTCAATCAGAGACAACGATAGACAGCTGCCTCTGATTGAGAACCACACACGGCCAAACACAAATAAATAGACAACATAGAACACAAAACATAGAATGCCCACCCCAACTCACGCCCGGACCAAACCAAAATAGAGACATAAAAAAGGAACAGGTCAGGGCGTGACAGTACCCCCCCCCCCCCCCCCTCCCAAAGGTGCGGACTCCGGCCGCAAAACTGAACCTATAGGAGAGGGTCTGGGGTGGGCATTTCACCGCGGTGGCGGCTCTGGTGCGGGACGTAGACCCCGCTCCACCTCTGGCTTGGCCCACTTAGGTGGCGCCTCCAGAGTGGGGACCCTCGCCGCCGACCTCGGACTGGGGACCCTCGCAGCAGACCCCGGACAGGAGGGCGACTCTGGCAGCTCCGGACAGGAGGGAGACTCTGGCTGCTCCGGACAGGAGGGAGACTCTGGCTGCTCCGGACTGAAGCCCGTCGCTGGAGGCTCCGGACTAGAGGGCGTCGCTGGAGACTCCGGACTAGAGGGCGTCGCTGGAGGCTCCTGACTAGAGGGCGTCGCTGGAGGCTCCTGACTAGAGGGCGTCGCTGGAGGCTCCGGACTGACGGCCTTCGTTGGAGGCCTCTAGCCATAACTAATCATCAGGCTTAGAATATTTGAATCAGCTGTGTAGTGCTAAGGCAAAAAACTTTGGGAAACTCTGCTCTAGAGCAACTCCGGTGCTTGAGCCGCATTGCTTCTTGACACACTGCTCGCTTAACCCGTAAGCCAGCCGCACCAATGTGCCAGAGGAAACACCGTACAACTGGCAACCGTGTCAGCGTGCACGTGCCCGGCCCGCCACTGGACTCGCTAGAGCACGATGGGTCAAGGACATTCCGGCCGGCCAAACCCTCCCCTAACCCGGACGCCGCTGGGCAAATTATGCGCCGCCTCATGGGTCTCCCGGTTGCGGCTGGCTACGACACAGCCCGGGATCAGACCCGGGTCTGTAGTGATGCCTCAAGCACTGCGATGCAGTGCTTTAGACCGGTGCGCCACTCAGGAGGTCCACGTTTGCTATTTCTTGTCATGAAAACATAGATGCGATTTTTACTTCTGTTGCAATCCACAAACAAGCTTCATTCCTTGCAGCTTGGTTACGGTAGCAGTCAGACTCTCCACCATCTTGTCTTGTGAAACTCTATGCCACAGATAGAACAATGAGACAGATATTTCACTGGATGTATAAATGTGAAGCATCCACTTGGCGTTTCCAATAACTACCAAGTATAGTGGCCGGCAGTGGCAGAAGATGGAACGATGGATTTTGGCTGACATTCATCGATGAAACATTTGTCCTCAATAAAGTTTTCTGTTCCCAAAACTAGAATTTGTTACAAACAGAGTGGACTAAGTTTATTAGACTTTACCCTTTGCTAAAGTTTCCAAAAATGGCTTCGTTTAGGAGTGCAAGGGCAAATTGAGTTATTGCACGTGCACATTTCACAGAGTAAGTGTTCTCTAACGGAAATATGAAAATACCTGCTAGAGTGACAATTGGATCTCGCTAGCTCGTGCTTGGCTCTGCCCCCTCCTTGCTTGTTCTGCCCACGATGACACATTTTTTCCCATTGGAAACGACAGAATGTGGTCTATCTTGGATTTGTGATACACATCTTTGCCTATGCTTTCCGTCCAGTTAGCGGAATGAGATTGTGTGAAGATGACATACGGCGTCATGAAATACATGCTGCTGCTCCAGTTTCAACTGTTCTGCCTGCGGCTATGGAACCCTGACCTGTTCACCGGACGTGCTACCCTGTCCCAGACCTGCTGTTTTCAACTCTCTAGAGACAGCAGGAGTGGTAGAGATACTCTTAATGATCGGCTATGAAAAGCCAACTGACATTTACTCCTGAGGTGCTGACTTGCTGCACCCTCGACAACTACTGTGATTATTATTATTTGACCATGCTGGTCATTTATGAACATTTGAACATCTTGGCCATGTTCTGTTATAYTCTCCACCCGGCACAGCCAGAAGAGGACTGGCCACCCCTCYTAGCCTGGTTCCTCTCTAGGTTTCTTCCTAGGTTTTGGCCTTTCTAGGGAGTTTTTCCTAGCCACCGTGCTTCTACACCTGCATTGCTTGCTGTTTGGGGTTTTAGGCTGGGTTTCTGTACAGCACTTTGAGATATCAGCTGATGTAAGAAGGGCTTTATAAATACATTTGATTTGATTTGATGATTTGATCACGATGTGTACGGGCAACCGTCCAGTAGCGGAACGAGATTGCATGAAGATGCCGTACGGCATAATGAAATACGTCACGATGTGTACGAGGCATGAGATTAATTTCAAGTGCAACGTTAATAACGGTGGTTTGGAGAAACAGCTCAGAGGTTTAATGATGCTCCTACAGAGGTTCTAACGATTAATTTTAGCCTTAGACTGCTTTTGGGAAACCGGGCCCTGATCTGGTAAAAGTAGGACATATAAAAACACATTGTAAATCTGCTACACCAGATGAAGTTACTGTCCTGCTACACCAGATGAAAAGCTACAGTTAACAGGTAAAAAACGGCTTTCTAAACTCCCTAGTGTAGGTGCTACCTTGTTAGACTATCATATACATTTAAAACCTGAACTTTAACCACGTGGTAAAAAAAAAAAAGACAAGAGAGCAATGTAGAAATTAAATGATCTCTCTGCCTCATCAGGTTATTTCCACACACCATCACACACATACGACTATAGTGAGCAGCAACCAAAATGGCTACAGAAACTACATCCACACATACTGGCACTATATGCCTCCTGTCTTTATATTCCACTGGGAGAGAGTTCTTATCATTGTGTCCGCCTCCCTGTGGCAGAACCAGGGGCAGAAGTGACCTCTCTGGGGATGAGTTCTAACGGGCCAGGAGGTTTGGTGACAGACAGACAGTAGCAGAGCAACTCTTCATTCTGTCAGATTTTCTCTTGAATTTATGACCAGTGTGATGAGAGGGTCTTTATGATTTCAATGGTCTCATATTCTGCCTACAGTTATATAGCCTACATGGAGTATCATTAGCCTCAAAATGTGTATTCTTTGACCATGGTCTATTTTTACCACGGTCAAATTCAAAAGAAAGTCCGATACAATGCAAATTCTGCAGGGTAGGTGGTTAGTGAAATTATGCACATATACACAGTTGTTCTAATTTGCTCTCATTGTACAAATGATGAGAAGCAAACAGACGTGTGAATGTATGACACAGAGAGAAAGAGAGCGAGTGTGCGAGGGAGAGCTAGAGAGCACAAATGAAATCACAGGGGCTGTCTAATATCATCAGTAAGGTGAATCTCTCAAACACTTTTTTATCTTTCCCCCCCAGTTTGTCCTGTTTTCACAGAGCCATGGATCTCACGGCAGAGTGTCATTGAAGCCACTAACAACATTTTCTGTTACTTTTTAATCAGTCTGAAGTGTTCTAAGTTTTCTTCCAAGTGAATTGCTCTCAGACTTTGATTGCCACGGTGTCCAGATTTGTTCGACATAAGACATTCAGGGACGAGATGAGGATACTATTCATCAGCTTTGCCATCTTCTGTCTGTGGCTTCTACCAACGGTAAGCTACAGTATTTGACAGTATTTTCACATGAGGATTGGCAATAATTTTCAGATAAACGCCTACTAAATGCTATACAGAGAGTTTAAGTAAACGTGGCTTTTGTAAAATCTCAAAAGTGTTTTGTCTTTGTGCCTGTTCATGCCTTCGTCATTTTGTGTATTCACATGCAGAGAAAAATCTGTGATTGTGGTGCGGATTTGAGGGAGAGTGAAAGCATAACTATAAATAAAATATTAAATTCCCATTATATAACAAATCCATCCCTGGGGCAAGAAAACAACAGGATCATATTGATTATCTGAATAATTATTCTGCTGAACATAGAGGGAGCATTTCAGTCCTCACACTACCACAAAGCCATAGGCTACAGATGGAAATCAATGATAAGACATTCTCTGTCTCTATGGTAGAGGTTGATAGTTAGGAGGTTGTATGCTATCCAGAGATATGTTGATGGTGATAACATAGAATAATGGCTATGGGTACACTGTAAAGGGGTTACCGTGAATTGTAAAGTAGCCTACAGGCAGCTCGTGGCAAGAAAATGTTGTATTTCATATTACAGTACACTTCCTGTAATATAAATATGGTACCAAAGCATGTACTGTGTAATGACACACAGTACACAACTGTAAAATGGACTATTATACTGTCAATTTTAGTTTGTATTTCACAGAATTTTATTTTACAAGGGATTGGTGCAAGCCGGTTGGCTGCTTGGTAAAGTGTTTAGTTTACAAATATTACAGGATGAATATGTATGAACTTTCCAATTTGTAAGTCGCTCTGGATAAGAGCGTCTGCTAAATGACTTAAATGTAAAAATGTAAAATTACAGAATATTAATGAATATTTGCTGTTTTATATCACTTGAACTTCTAAAGGCCTTAACAAAGGCTTCCAAACTGGCAGCATCTACAGCGCATAACAGACCAACATTTTTTTATTTATTAATACAGTTTAAAATGTTCAAGTTCAAATTCAATCCATCATTCATTTCAAATGCCAAATAATAAACAATTCCGACAACAAGCTATCAATTCAAATTAGGCAAACCAAATGGTCATCCAATCAAACAAAAACAAAAAAACTGAAGCAATCAATCAATCAAAAAGGAATCAGAAAATATCTGTCTGTCAGTCAGTCCACAATGTGTCTGTGTCTTTTTGTTGGGGGTTGGGGGGGGGGGGTCTGGGCTGGCAGTTGCTGAAAGCAGGTGACAGTTGTGCTAGGTCGGTGCGGTGTACAGGGTTGTTGCTGCATGTGGCTGGGACCGGGAAAACCTGGGTGGGTACTGGTGTTGGGGCCAGGACTGGAAGTCATGCTGGGACCGGGACTGGAGGATTGGTGCTGGGGACTGGGAAAAACAGGTTTAAAACATGCTGACACTCAAATCTGTCCCCGACTGTATACATGTTAAATTGACGGGGAATATAACTAGTGATAGGTCGTTCGCGAACGAGTCGGATCTAAGAGCCGGCTCTTGTAGGTGAACGTTGGGAGCCGGCTCGCATATCAGAAGAGCTGAATATATTTATAAAAATATTAAAAATTAAGATATGAATAACCAAAAGATTTAAATGAATAGAATTAACTAATTCAAAGAATGAAAAAATAAATAAAATAATATCGGCCAAATGCTCAAGTGCACACACATTTGTTCTGACTGTCTGCTCAGACTAACAGCCTCACCTGTTGTTCCTGTCAATCAGACACGCAGTGTCAACCAATGAACCAAAGATGCGTGAGGGAGGGCCGAGCCAACTCACTCACAGTCACACACTTAGCAGCCGAGGAGAGAGAGGAAGGACAGCTGTGAAAACAACAGCTGGAAAATGAGTCGGAAGCACAGTAGCATTTGGATGCATTTTAATAATGTAGACAATGTTAGAGCACAGTGTAGAATTTGCCAAAACAAAATCTCATATAAAGCCGGTTCTACTCACACCCTACACCGGCATATGCGAACTGTGCACCCAACTGTAAAGCTAGCTGTAGTGGAGCTTCGAGAAACTAGCGGGCCTGCTAGTGATAGTGGTGGAGCCAGCACCTCCACACGTGGAGATATATCCACTCAGTCAAGTAGGCCTACTTCGCGACCCACAGCAACGCAGTCTTCTATGGACCAGTTTATGCCAAAGTCTATGTCTGTAGCAAAACAAGGTCAAATTGATATTGCATTGGCTAAAATGATTGCCACCGATTTCCAGCCATTTTCGACCGTGGAGGACAGAGGTTTTAGAAATTATAGCAATAGTCTAAATCCATTGTACACAATTCCAAGCAGGAAAACCCTTTCAAAATCACGTATTCCACAACTGTACGAGAGCACACAGGCTTCAGTGCGGGAAAGAGACCAAAAAGCTACTGCAGTTTGCCTTACCACTGACTGCTGGACATCAAGGGTAACCACTTCTTATGTCGGTTACATGTCACTTCATTGAAGATTTTTCGATGTCTAGCTGTCTTCTGGACTGCTTTGAGTTCAGCGACAGACACGCCTCAGAGAACTTGGCAGAGGAACTGTTGAGAGTGGCCAGGGAATGGCAAGTAGATGGAAAAGTGGTCTGTTGTGTTAGCGACAATGCAGCTAACATAACCAAAGTCATGAACATTTTAAAATGTACCCATCATCCATGTCTTGCCCACACAATCAACCTGATTGTAAGAGATGCTCTGAAGGTGATGAAGCCCACTGTGGACAAAGTGAAAGCAGCTGTGGAACACTTCCACAGGAGCACAGTAGGTGCCGATAAACGAAAGTCTACACAACGCCAGATGGAGATGCCTGAGCTGAGTCCTAAACAAGACTGCACTACAAGGTGGAATTCAACATTTTATATGTTGAAGCGGTTTCTTGAGTCAAAGGATGCCATCATCTCTACCCTGGCCAATGTCAATGCACCTGTTGATGCTCTGACCCAAGAGGAATGGGAGGTGGTGGAGGAGGTGTGCAGAGTCATGGAACCCTTTGAGCAGGTCACTGTGGAGATCAGTGGAGAGAGGTACAGTAAGCAGTTATTACTACATCATTATTTAATCCAGTATTATATATGTATATGAGCAGTAGATGAGAATGTAGTATCAGTAGACAAAACATGAGCCTGAACTAATAAGTTACTGTTCTCTCTTTTCAGCTATGTGACAGCCTCAAAAATTATACTCCTATGTAAGGGTCTGCAGCGAATCACAGCCAGCCGCCAGAGAGAAGCAAATGTAACCACAGGACATGTGACAGAGTTGATGGACACCCCTATGTTCATCAATGGACAGAAAGTTCCACAGAATGGAATATGTGCTATCAGAACCGCTGTACTTGACCCCAGGTTTAAGAAGTTAGCCTTCAGTGATGCCAGAGCGATTGATGAGGCTCTTCAAAGAATAACCTCAGTAGCAGGGAGGGACAGCCCCAGCAGTCAGCTGGCCCAGGCACCAGGGCAACAGGAAGAAGAGGGAGCAGATGGAGCAGAAGCACCAGCAGTAGTGCCACAAATGTCTGCTGTTTGGATGCTGTTTGACGGGAGAGCAACTGGGGATGCAGCACGAAGGAATCTCTCAGCAGATGCCATAATGGAGGTTCGATCCTATTTGGAGGAGCTCCTGAGAGAAGGAACCGCATCAGCCCCTCGAAAGTGAGGCAGCTTGCATTTCTGAATGCAAATCTCTCATAAAAGCAAAATATGGTCAGCGTTGCTGTGTGCTGCTGGTTATAACATGGCAATAAAGAAGCGAGAGAAAAGAGGGACCAGTTTAATGTTTTTAGTGGGATGCTGCAGTTTTGCACATTGTTATTTATTTTTCTTTGATATGGTGCAATATTCTATTATTATGTTGTTCAGATTGTATTCATTTTGAATTGTTACATTTATATGCACTTTGTTTATATACATTAAAAAAGTTAGACTTTAAATGCAAATGTTTAATAGCATTCTTTTTCATAACAAACCAATGCATTTTTAAATACATTGTGGTTAAGGTAGAGTATGATTTCATTCAATTATTTTATTAGAATTGTTTTAACACCAATCAGAGTCAAACTATCGCAAACTGTTAGAGTTGAAAAAATACAGAACATGTTTTTTTTAAAGAGCCATTTGGGAGCCATTGGTGAGCTGAGCCGAACGAACAGGCTCACTGAAAAGAGCCGGAATGCCCATCACTAAATATAACCAGATAGGAGTTAAATTGTTACAGCGCTCTCACTCATGGGTGCAACAAAGATAGCCTATTACAAGGCACGCCTCAAAATATGTTGTTGAGCCAAAAACAACAACCACCATGCACCCACTAGTGGTCAAAAGGTTTTTGGCGCTCCAAAAATATGGTAAGGTACTGTAAACTGTGGGGTGGAATTACAGCACCATTCAAAATACAGCAATCTTCCCTTACCGACAACATTTTCCCACAATGCACCATAATGTTCAGTATGCTGCAGTAAAACGTTTGAGAATTTTACTGTTGAAAATACAACAACAAAAATTACAGTAAAATTTACAGTTTTCCATTACAGTGTAGAACTTCCTCAAAGTTAATTTCTCTTTATCTAAGTTATGATCTTATATTCAACATACCCCAGAAGACTCTGGTTCCCTCAAACTATCTCATGGTGATAAATAATTCCAAATGCTATTTGTGTCTATGCAGTTGTAAGGTCTGAAGATGTTCACTTACGTAACGGCATTAATTAGTCCACCTGATGATAGCAATAAAGACACTGTTACCCACATTTAGCAAATTCATGATTTGTTATCAATGCACTGGCTGAATAAGGTATTAATTTAAAATATCAAAAGTTGAAGAACACAAACTGTTATTGGGATCATTAGACAGACGGAATTTACGCAATCTACAGTCTCCATATTAATGCTATATTAATCACTTTTTTTTAAAATTCATGCACCAATAATAACTAGAAATGTTATCATTTAATTGGCCTCTTCGGTCGCAAATTAACTCCATGTGTCGTTACGGTATACATCATCCTGAGGGTTGACAGCTGTGCCGGGTTAAACTGATAATTTGCTCAGCAAACACAATATGGAGAAACATATTGTTCACTGTTCACAGTAGAGTTGGTGTAACTCGGTTATGGCGCAACTCAGGTTGAGCGCTTTCCTCGGGGGGGGGGGCTCAGCATGAACCACAGTGAGCCTTAACAACATTCTGATGACCTATACATTTACCAAAAACAGCCTCTATTTTCTTTCCTCCAGCACCATTCTCATACATGACGATCATGTGAGTACACTAATGATTGTTGCCCATGGAGTGGTGTGTAACACGTGCACCATCTTTCACTGCCATCCCCATTACCATGAGCTGAGGTTCCCCATGTAAGATTGTATTCTAACCCAGCCATGGCCAGACATACAGACAACCGGACACAGAGCCACGGACATGACTGTCAGAGTGTGCTGCCCAATTAGAGCTGTAGCATGGCTGACTTACCACCCAGCTAGTGGAGGAGATGAATGCAGTGGCTCAGAGTTCATTAGCCTGATGAGGGTTCTGTAATGGAACATTGGTTTGACAGTGGATTACAGACAGGAGAGTAGTTATGAGAAGGCATGCAGAGAAAAGAAATGTAGTTAAAGCTATATTATACGTTGATGATGTGTAGGCTAATATACAGTGAGATGTGCTGGGTATATAGTAAGGATATATCATATTAGCCATCAATGAATGGGATTGGGAGCATGCTATGCTGTATAATATTGATCCCGTGGGCTTGGCATATAGTACACTGTAGCAGACTTTACAACCCACCGTTGTGTACTTAATCTCAGAAATATTGGATTGATAGAAAATCCTCATGACTGATGTGCTTATTAGTATTTACGTATTTTTATGGAACACGTCAGTAGGTGGTAGACTTTCTAGCTCAGTAATCGTCATTATAATGATTCATCCAAAGATAATTGAGGAACATCATTCCCTTTCTATTTAAGCCTGAAAATAATTGAGGTGGAATGTAGCCAGTTCCAATTTGAAGAAAAGAGACATATTATGTCACGGCCATGAGTTTATCTGTTTCCTAATCTTGATCACTGATCACGAAACTGCCAAGAACTCCTTCAATGTTTTTTTTCTAAATCACAAATGTGTGTGTGTGTGTGTGTGTGTGTGCGTCCATGTGTGTTGCTCTTGGCTGCTGTAATATTTCTGTAGCTGACAACTATGAAACAGATAACAGATGGCTGCAGCAGAGGACATGGAGCCAAGCGGACTTCACACTTTACATGAGCACTTAGTGCAGCACAGTCTATACTCTCCAACTATATGTTACAATCAACCTACCAATTAAACACTCCTGGCCCACAATGGCTCGGGGCAAGAACAAAGAGACTCTATCCAATGTCTTTTCGAGTGGATAATGGATCGATGAGAATAACTATCTTTTTATACATTTTCATGAGCTCGTGGCATCATCCCATCATTTTAATAATGTCTTTGTCAATTCCTCATTAACACTCATGTACTCTTAATTGTATTTTTAGGATCATGTGGGAACTGATCAATATATTTCTACCTTCACTTTATTAAGGTTACATCCATATCAAGCCCACAGGCATGTGAAGATTGACAACAATTCATTAGAGACAAAGAGAGAGACGGACTGAAAAAATACAAAACTTATCCTTCATTCATCTATCCGTAGGTGCAGGAGGGGGATGCTGGGAAGACCTTGGACTATCTGAACCTCGACCCAAATGTTGACAACACCTCACAGCCCCTTACCTATGAAATAGGAAGGAGGGGGGAAGAAGGAAACCTTGGAGCTGTAATGAAAGTCAAACATGTATCCACCAAGCGTAAGGCCTCCAGCTATAGCTCTCTTGGCCCATATGGCTGGTCACAGAACCTCTCCCTCCCCTTGGATCAGTCACAGTTTCGCTCCAAATCCAAGCCGCCCATAAAAACACCTGTCAAGGTCAAGAAGACCTTTGGCTGGGGCAACTTCTACCTCAACATCAAAACCATCAAGTTCAGCCTGCTGGTGACGGGTAAGATAGTGGACCACATCAACGGCACCTTCAGTGTGTACTTCCGCCACAACTCATCCCGCCTGGGGAATATCTCGGTGAGCATCGTTCCTCCCTCCAAAGCCGTGGAATGGGAGGATGTGGGACGCCCGAAACTCCAGTTCCAGAGTCAGCCGCAGTCCACTCCCAATGAGCACCAGCAGGAGATGAAGGCCCTCAACTGCGTGGTGGAGTACCAGAGGACCAACAGAGCCAAGAAAACAAAGCCATGCCTCTACGATCCCTCCCAGACCTGCTACTCAGAACACACCCAGTCTCACGCAGCTTGGATCTGTGCCAAGCCCTTCAAGGTCATCTGTGTATTCATCTTTTTTCTCAGCACCGACTACAAACTGGCACAGAAGGTCTGTCCAGACTACAACTTCCAGGCTGATCTTCAGCACTTTGGAAGACGAGGATAGTGGATGAACTAGGCGGGTTATTAAAGCATGTTTTTCTTCATCTCCTATATCACTGGAGAAAGGGATTTGTTTTGAACAGGTCATGATGAACCTCTTGGGGGGCCCAACACAGACATTCAGATGGAGAGATTTGCTTGGTAGAATGGAAGTCATCAGCACCTGGATACTATTTTGATAATACACCACTGAAGGGTAGAAGATTTACAGAAGATCAAGTAGTGGTTGTTATTGGGAACAAGTGTGATATTTAGTCATTTTGCAAACTGTATTTGGGGTCAAATATTGACTTGGTTGGAGTGATGCTCCATGTGCATGTCAAACCAGCTGGTATTAGCACAACAATAATTCCTGCTTTTTTACTACTGTAATTATGTTTGTGTGAATTGTCTGCTTTTTTTGTCACACATTGCCCATCTGTGATGGCCCTTACATGAACCTTTTCACTATTCATTTGGGGACATATTGCAACCAAGGCAACACATCTACACAAAGAAAATGCCACCCTAACCAATTGCTTAATGTCTGTGAGTTGAGTGGACTTCAAAAGGAAAATAATTTGAGCTAACATTGAAGTTTGTTTTAGCTGAATTTCAACAAGCTTGTTGAGTAAATTACAAATGTATGTTTGCTCAAAACCACTTAAAATCACACTCATCGTTATCACATTTCCCAGAGTGCTCTATTGCAGGGTGATTTTCAGAATTGTTTGCTTCAATACCTGTGTTGTTTGTACATTGACTGGTTGATTAATCGTATACTATACAAACATAAATACCATACTTTTTTCCAATATAATCCAACTTGTTAGTAGTTGGGTTTATTACACCCGTTACTGAGATGTTAATCTATATATATATGTTATATATACACTATATATACACTGAACAAAAATATGAAAACAACATGTAAAGTGTTGGTCCCATATTTCACGAGCTGAAATAAAATATCCCAGAAATGTTCCATATGAACAAAAACATTATTTCTCTCAAATTTTGTGCACACATTTGTTTTCATCCCTGTTATTAAGCATTTTTCTTTTGCCAAGATAATCCATCCACCTGACAGGTGTGGCATATCAAGAAGCTGATTAAACAGCATGATCAGTACACAGGTGAACCTTGTGCTGGGGACAATAAAAGGCCACACTAAAATGTGCAGTTTTGTCACACAACACAATGCCACAGATGTCTCAAGTTTTGAGTTAGTGTGCAAGTGGCATGCTGACTGCAGGCATGTCCATCCGAGTATTTATGTATTTTTATGGAACACGTCAATAGGTGGTAGACTTTCTAGCTCAGTAACCGTCATTAAATGATTAATCCAAAGATAATTGAGGAACATCATTCCCTTTCTATTTAAGCCTGAAAATAATTGAAGTGGAATGTTGCCAGTTCCAATTTGAAGAAAAGAGACATATTATGTCACGGCCATGAGTTTATCTGTTTCCTAATCTTGATCACTGATCACGAAATCGCCAAGAACTCCTTCAATGTCGTTTTTCTAAATCACAAGTGGGTGTGTGCGTGCGTGCGTGCATGTGTGTTGCTCTTGGTTGCTCTTAATTGTATTTTTAGGATCATGTGGAAACTGATCAATAGATTTCTGCATGGCTACCACAGCATTCTGCAGCGATACGCAATCTCAACTGGTTTGCGCTTAGTGGGACTGTCATTTGCTTTTCAACAGGACATTGACCCAGAACACAACTCCAGGCTGTGTAAGGGCTATTTGACTAAGAAGGAGAGTGATGGAGTGCTGCATCAGATGACCTGGCATCCACCATCACCCGACCTCAACCCAATTGAGATGGTTTTTGGATGAGTTGGACCGCAGTGTGAAGGAAAAGCAGCCAACAAGTGCTCAGCATATGTGGGAGCTTCTTCAAGACGGTTGGAAAAGCATTCCTCATTAAGTTGGTTGAGAGAATGCCAAGAGTGTGCAAAGCTGTCTTCAAGGCAAAGGGTGGCTACTTTGAAGAATCTAAAAGATAAAATATATTTAGATTTGTTTAACACGTTATTTGTTACCTCGTGATTCCATATGTGTTATTTCATAGTTTTGATGTCTTCTTCTACAATGTAGAAAATATTAAAAATAAAGAAAAACCCTTGAATGAGTAGTTGTGTCCAAACTTTTGACTGGTACTGTATACAAACTCATCAAAAAAAAGAAATGTCCCTTTTTCAGGACCACGTGTAACAACACCTGCACAGGATCGGTACATCCGAACATCACACCTGCGGGACAGGTACAGGATGGCAACAACAACTGCCCGAGTTACACCAGGAACGCACCATCCCTCCATCAGTGCTCAGACTGTCCGCAATAGGCTGAGAGAGGCTGGACTGGGGGCTTGTAGGGCTGTTGTAAGGCAGGTCCACACCCCCACATCACCGGCAACAGCGGGCACAAACCCACCTTCGCTGGACCAGACAGGACTGGCAAAAAGTGCTCTTCACTGACGAGTCGCGGTTTTGTCTAACCAGGGGTGATGGTCGGATTAGCGTTTATCGTCGAAGGAATGAGCGTTAACCGAGGCCTGTACTCTGGAGCGGGATCGATTTGGAGGTGGAGGGTCCGTCATGGTCTGGGGCGGTGTGTCACAGCATCATCGGACTNCCACCGTCGCTGGACCAGACAGGACTGGCAAAAGGTGCTCTTCACTGACGATTTGCGGTTTTGTCTCACCAGGGGTGATGGTCGGATTCGCGTTTATCGTCGAAGGAATGAGCGTTACATCGAGGCCTGTACTCTGGAGCGGGATCAATTTGGAGGTGGAGGGTCCGTCATGGTCTGTCGCGGTGTGTCACAGCATCATTGGACTGAGCTTGTTGTCATTGCAGCCAATATCAACACTGTGCGTTACAGGGAAGACATCCTCCTCCCTCATGTGGTACCCTTCCTGCAGGCTCATCCTGACATGACCCTCCAGCATGACTATGCCACCAGCCATACTGCTCATTCTGTGCGTGATTTCCTGCAAGACAGGAATGTCAGTGTTCTGCCCTGGCCAGCGAAGAGCCCAGATCTCAATCCCATTGAGCACYTCTGGGACCTGTTGGATCGGAGGGTCAGGGCTAGGGCCATTCTCCCCAGAAATGTCCGGGAATTTGCAGTTGCCTTGGTGGAAGAGTGGGGTAACATCTCACAGCAAGAACTGGCAAATCTGATGCAGTCCATGAGGAGGAGACGCACTGCAGTAGTTAATGCAGCTGGTGGCCACACCAGATAATGACTGTTACTTTTGGTTTTGACCCCTCCTTTGTTCAGGGACACATTATTCCATTATGTTAGTCACATGTCTGTGGAACTTGTTCAGTTTATGTCTCAGTTGTTGAATCTTGTTATGTTCATACAAATATTTACACATGTTAAGTTTGCTGAAAATAAATGCAGTTGACAGTGAGAGGACATTTCTTTTTTTGCTGAGTTTATATATATACACACACACACACACACACACACACACAGTTGAAGTCGGATGTTTACATTCCCCTTTAGGCAAATTACATTTAAACTCAGTTTTTCACAATTCCTGACATTTAATACTAGTAAAAATTCCCTGTCTTAGGTCAGTTAGGATCACCACTTTATTTTAAGAATGTGAAATGTCAGAATACTAGTAGAGTGATTTATTTCAGCTTTTATTTATTTCATCACATTCCCAGTGGGTCAGAAGTTTACATGCACTCAATTAGTATTTGGTAGCATTGCCTTTAAATTGTTTAACTTGGGTCAAACGTTTCAGGTAGCCTTCCACAAGTTGGGGGAATTTTGGCCCAATTCTGCTGACAGAGCTGGTGTGAGTGAGGTTTGTAGGCCTCCTTGCTCGCACACGCTTTTTCAGTTCTGCCCACAATTTTTCTATAGGATTGAGGTCAGGGCTTTGTGATGGCCACTCCAATACCTTGACTTTGTTGTCCTTAAGCCATTTTGCCACAACTTTGGAAGTATGCTTGGGGTCATTGTCCATTTGGAAGATCCATTTGTGACCAAGCTTTAACTTCCTGACTGATGTCTTGAGATGTTGCTTCAATATATCCATATATTTTTCCTTCCTCATGATGCAATCTATTTTGTGAAGTGCACCAGTCGCTCCTGCAGCAAACACCCCCACAACATGATGCTGCCACCCCCGTGCTTCACGGTTGGGATGGTGTTTTTCTTTTTCCTCCAAACATAACAATGGTCATTATGACCAAACAGTTATATTTTTGTTTCATCAGACCAGAGGACCTTCTCCAAAAAGTACGATTTTTGTCCCCATGTGCAGTTGCAAACCGTAGTCTGGCTTTTTTATGGTGGTTTTGGAGCAGTGGCTTCTTCCTTTCTGTGCGGCCATTCAGGTTCTGTCGATATAGGACTCGTTTTTACTGTGGATATAGATACTTTTGTACCTATTTCCTCCAGCATCTTCACTGATACAGTGAATTATAAGTGAAATAATCTGTCTGTAAACAATTGTTGGAAAAAGGACTTGTGTCATAAACAAAGTAGATGTCCTAACCGACTTGCCAAAACTATAGTTTGTTAACAAGAAATTTGTGGAGTGGTTGAAAAACGAATTTTAATGACTTACAACCTAGTGTATGTAAACTTCCGACTTCAACTGTATATAAATGATGCTCTACTTGTCAGTGTTCCAAATGGGACATTATTTGTCTTTTTATCTAAGCACAGTACTTGCCTTGGTCAGGAGCTCACCAGAACTAAATACTGGCACCTCAAATTTTCTTCCGCTTTAGTTCGTGCATCTCATTTTACATTTACATTTAGTGTACGCTCTTATCCATAGTGACTTACAGGAGGAACGCTCTTAACCCCTAGGCTTCCTGCCACCTCCTACAGAATATTAGCGCAAAACTATTGAGGGGATCCTGCATCTAATTATAAACGGTACATGCACCCAAAATGAGTACCGGCACCTATTTCATTCCAAATCAACCACTGGCCATCAGATAGAATTCATAGTAAACAGTATGGAGGAGGGTGGAAAAACAAAAGGGATATATATTGACATATTAATAATAAATAGTAATAATAATACATTTTATACTGCAGATGCCTTTCAGGACACTCAACGACATCTTTCATAAAATCTAGTGCTGTATGTAAAATCCATTTCATGTAGGCAAATGTAATGAATTTGAATTATGCTTGATTATTTACATTGAAAAAACTATAAAAACATATTGTAAAAAACAATCAGCTTAATTTCAAAATAATGTGCACTGATACCATGTGCAGTAAACAGCAGCTATCGCTGTGTAGGCTAGGCTACACTGTGTAGGCTAGTCACTGTTAGCTAGCTAGCTAATACTCACTAGTCAACTTGGCTAACAAAAACAAGTGAAATGGCCAAACAAAGCTCACTGTAACATTTTTCCAAGAGACTGTGTATTGAAAGGGATGTTGGACAACATTCCAAGTTATTTGATATCAGTGATTTTGCCATGAAGGGCCTCCAGTCCACCTCTATATCAATCACTGATTGCATTGACCTAATCGAGGGCCTTAAAGACAGTTTCAGTACATTAAGAGACAATGATCAGCACTACAACAATGTTTTATTCAACACTTTCAGATATCATGAAACATGCTTCTCACTTCAACTCGAACACTCTCCCTCCCTCCGCTAAGACATGATTATCAGTCCAGTGAAATAAAAAAACAAATTAATTAAATGTATTCTCTGATGTGCCTCACAAGTATCGGGGCGGCAGGTAGCCTAGTGGTTAGAGCGTTGGGACAGTAACCGAAAGGTTGCTAGATTGAATCCGAGCTAACAAGGTAAAAATCTGTCATTCTGCTCCTGAACAAGGCAGTTAACCCACTGTTCCTAGGCCGTCATTGTAAATAGGAATTTGGTCTTAACTGACTTGCCTATTTAAATAAATGTTAATTCAAAAAAGAAATAAGTATCAGGCTATATATAACAACTGACCTATTACCAGTGTTATCAAATAGCTTAGCTTGAGACTCGAGTTTAGAAATAAAAGGGACTCTACGTTAATTATAATAGAGAAAATCGTTAATTAACATTGAGAAAATCAGTCCTCTCTTATTATATATGGAAATAGGCAAATGTATGAAACAATATTTATTTCCAATCAATGTAAATAGTCTACCATTTTTAGGAATTGGAAATATAACTGTTTCCTTTGCTTCTCCTCCCATGCACTATAGTTAGGCCCTATAATCAGTCTATTTATCATTTAATTGAAATCACACAATACAGTATACAATACTTGATCCCCTGCGCCCAGCAGAAAATTGCACTTGGCTTGCATTTCGTCGCGCAGCAGTCTAAGCCACTGCATCTCAGCGCTTGAGGCGTCACTACAGAGCTTGGTTCGTATCCAGGCTGTATCACAACCGGCCGTGATTGGGAGTCGCATAGGGCGGCGCACAATTGGCCCAGCGTCTTCCGGGTTTCGCCGGTGTAGGCCGTCATTGTAAATAAGAATTTGTTCTTAACTGACTTGCCTAGTTAAATGAAGGTTAAGGAAAATAAATAAAAATAAAAATAAAATAATTTGATTTGAAAGGCTTGGTGTCCACCGTTCAAGTATATATAGGCTATGGCTGCCTATTGTGATTATTACTGTTATATCAGGGCATTATGTTCTAGTCTCATGGTCTATTCATTACAGTGCATTTGGAAAGTATTCAGACCCATTGACTTTTCCACATTTTGTTAATTTACATCTTTATTCTAAAATGGATTCAATTCATTTTCTCCCCCTCATCAATCGACACGCAATATCCCATAATGACAAAGCAAAAACAGGTTTAGACATTTTTGCTAATGGATTAAACATAAAAAACGGAAATGTCACATTTACATAAGTATTCAGAACCTTTACTCAGTACTTTGTTGAAGTACCTTTGGCAGCGATTACAGCCTCGAGTCTTCTTGGGTATGACGCTACAAGCTTGGCACACATGTATTTGGGGAGTTTCTCCTATTCTTCTCTACAGATCCTCTCAAGCTCTGTCAGGTTGGATGGGGAGCGTCGCTGCACAGCTATTTTCAGGTCTCTCCAGAGATGTTCGATCGGGTTCAAGTCTGGGCTCTGGCTGGGCCACTCAAGGACATTCAGAGACTTGTCTCGAAGCCACTCCTGCGTTGTCTTAGCCGTGTGCTTAGGGTCGTTATCCTGTTGGCAGGTGATCCGTCACCTCAGTCTGAGGTCCTGAGCGTTCTGAGGTCCTGAGCCTTTTCATCAAGGACCTCTCTGTACTTTGCTCCATTCATCTTTCCTTCGATCCTGACTAGTCTCCCAGTCACTGCCACTGAAAAACGTCCCTACGGCATGATGCTGCCACCACCATGTTTCACCATAGGGATGGTGCCAAGTTTCCTCCAGACGTGAAGCATGGCATTCAGGCCAAAGAGTTCAATTTTGGTTTCAACAGACCAGAGAATCTTGATTGTACTCTTTGTTTTTCATCATCTAGCAAAGCAATAGATTGTAGCTAGTTAGCTGGTAATTGTGGTAGCTATAATTTTTGGTAGCTATGTTTTAACAAATGTTAGCCAACTTTAGCTAGCTAGCTACAATAAACAAAAGTATAAATCATATACGGGATTACAGATATGCATCTGTTGGTCACAGATACCTTAAAAAATGATAGGGTCGTGGATCAGAAAACCAGTCCGTATCTGGTGTGACCACCATTTGTCTCATGCAGCGTGACACATCTCCTTTGGATAAAGTTGATTAGGCTGTTTATTGTGGCCTGTGGAATGTTGTCCCACTCCTCTTCAATGGCTGTGCAAAGTTGCTGGATATTGGTGGGAACTGGAACAAGCTGTTGTACACGTTGATCCAGAGCATCACAAACATGCTCAATGGGTGACATGTCTGGTGAGTATGCAAGCCATGGAAAAACTGGGACATTTTCAGCTTCCAGGAATTGTGTACAGATCCTTGCAACATGGGGCTGTGCATTATGCTGAAACATGAGATGATGTCGGCGAATGAATGGCACGATAATGAGCCTCAGGATCTTGTCACGGTATCTCTGTGCATTTAAATTTCCATCGATAAAATGCAATTCTGTTTGTTGTCCGTAGCTTATGTCTGCCCATACCATAACCCCACCGCCACCATAGGGCACTCTATTCACAACGTTGACATTAGCAAACCACTCACTCACACGAAGCCATACGAAGTCTGCCATCTGCCTGGGTACAGTTGAAACAGGGATTCATCCGTGAAGAGCACACTTCTCCAGCGTGCCAGTTGCCATCGAAGGTGAGCATTTGCCCACTGAAGTCAGTTATGACACCGGAATGCAGTCAGGTCAAGAACCTGGTGAGGACGACAAGCACGCAGATGAGCTTCCTTGAGACGGTTTCTGACAGTTTGTGCAGAAATTCTTTGGTTGTGCAAACCCACATCTTCATCAGCTGGTCTCAGACAATCCCGCAGGTGAAGAAGCCAGATGTGGAGGTCCTGGGCTGGCGTGGTTACACATGATCTGCAGTTGTGAAGCCAGTTGGACGTACTGTCAAATTCTGGCAACAGCTCTGATGGACATTCCTGCAGTCAGCATGCCAATTTATACTTTCCCTCAAAACTTGAGACATTTGTGGCATTGTGTTGTGTGACAAAACTGCACATTTTAGAGTGGCATTTGATCCCAGCACAAGGTGCATGTCTTAAAGTAATGATGGACTGTCATTTCTCTTTGCTTATTTGAGTTGTTCTTGCCATTATATGGACTTGGTCTTTTACCAATAGGGCTATTTCTGTATACCCGCCTTCCCTGTAACAACACAACTGATTGGCTCTAACGCATTAAGAAGGAAAGAAATTCCACAAATGAACTTTTAACAAGGCACACCTGTTAATTGAAATGCACCTCATGAAGCTGACTGAGAGAAGGCCAAGAGTGTGCAAAGCTCTCATCAAGGCAAAGGGTGGCTACTTTGAAGAATCTCAAATATAAAATATATTTTGATTTGTACAACACTTTTTTGGTTACTACATGATTTCATCTTTTGACTGGTACTGTACATATACCAACCAGAAGCCATGGATTACAGGCAACATCCCCACCGAGCTAAAGTTTAGAGCTTTAAAGGAGCGGGACACTAATCCGGACGCTTATAAGAAATCCCGCTATGCCCTCAGACGAACCATCAAACAGGCAAAACGTCAACACAGTACTAAAATGTAATCCTACTACACCAGCTCTGACGCTCGTTGGATGTGGCAGGGCTTGCAAACTATTACAGATTACAAAGGGAAAGCCAGCTGCGAGCTGCCCAGTGACATGAACCTATCCTGGCTTCGATGCAAGCAACACTGCAGCATTAATGAGAGCACCAGCTGTTCCGGACAACTGTGTGATCACGCTCTCTGTAGCCAATGTGAGCAAGACCTTTAAACAGGTCATCATTTACAAGGCTGAGGGGCAAGACGAATTACCAGGACATATACTCAGAACATGCGCAGACCAATTGGCAAGTGTCTTCACTGACATTTTCTGCTGTATTGCCCCACCACAGAAAGCACTGAGCTAGCCTGAAAAAACTGCCTTCTGGCGCTGCCTTACTGAAGAAAACAAAAAAGAGACCATGTTCGTATGCGGCTTTATTAACTTAATGATATATTATTTTTACATTATTTGCAAACTGATATGTGACACGTATTAATACCAAAATAACATAAAAAAACAGGCAAGCCCATTTTTTGCAAAAATGTGGGGTTCAAAACAGGTGGGGCTCTGCTCCACCTGCCCTGAATGACAGGTCACCACTGAATAACTACATTTCAAGCAGACCACCATAGTCCCTGTGCCCAAGAAAGTGAAGGTAACCTGCCTAAATGACTACTGCCCAGCAACACTCACGTGGGTAGTCATGAAGTGCTTTTAAAGGTGGCCTGCTTTGATAGAAAAAGTCCATCTCCACAAACAGGTAAAACACACACACAGAAACACAGATGACCCAATCTAGGTTATGTTAAACTTGCAACCCAGGATTGTAAACTTGACAAAAAGATTTAAAATCCATGATACACTTTCTCTCTTTCCATCCTGCCCCTGTCCAGTTAAGTGGTGGCGAGTTCATTCTAAAATGTATTAAATACATCTACACACAATAACCCATAATGCTTGGAAATGTATAGAGAAATGTATCAACCTCCACAAACAGGCAAAATAGACACACACACACACACACACACACACACACACACACACACAGAGAGATGACCCAATGGAAGTTATGTTCAACTTGACAAAAATAAGAATAAATTAAACAGATCAGATTAGTTAGATACATTTGATTTTGAATACTCATGTTTAAGTTGTTTGTTTCTAATTTGTCTTTCAGGTTGGTGTATTGGGGTGGCCTGTTCTGTCCTCTGCAGTTCAGACCAAAGCAAGATAATATTTAAAGCTCACTTTGGATCAACAAACAGGTTAGCCTCTGTAAAGTCTTCTGATGTATTTGAAGTGTGATTATAGTGTGTTCTGTGTTATTTCTTTATATTTTCCAATACTAACTGAATGGTGAATTAATGTATTTACAGTGTAATTATTGTGTTTGGTTACTCCTATGTCCTCCATACACTCCCTCTCCATAATGTATTGTCATAATCACTGCAGCTAATAGCATAGCCATACTCAACTTTTACTTGATAATAATCAACGCCATCAATCAACGTAATTTGTATTCCAAACCTAATTGTTAGTCTAAAGGTAGTCTTGTACGTTTCCATTTTGCTTTAGGTAGTCCACTACCCAAATATACATAGATGTCTGCACAGCGCTCATTCAGAAGTACTCCTTGTTGAGAGACCACACTTATATGTAAGAATTCTTCCATTTTCCTACTCACATTAATCAACACACTAATAACCTTTGTACACCACATTGTGCCTACCTAGACCATAATGTGCTGGCTTGGATATTTTCTTCTCAAATTGTTTATTCCATTACATTTCCAGCAGCATGAGACAATCTCTAGGAATGTAATTGACTAAGTCTGCTCCGCTAACCTAGGTCCCAATAATCCGTCATTACATTTGGCATGTACCCTTTACAGTATGCAGCCATTCTAATTCTATTGATTCTAATCCAGCCTTTTTATTACACACCCTCCAATTGAAGGTGTCAAGGTCACTGCAGCCATTTTGCTCCTCCTCAAAGAAGATCCAAGTGGGCTGTACCATACGTCTGTCTGTATGTCAGAGACAGGGTATGTATTTCCCAGCAGACAAATAAAGAAATAAATGCAAAGTTACAAGTAATACTGTGTAAGGTGGGCTCATTTGTTAACTTACTGTTTGAAAATGACTTAAGTAACCTTAATCTTATTTGGTTCAAGTTCCCATCACCTACCATAATAATAGATGGGAATCCCTTTGTGGATGAGAGCCCCGTCCAAGTCTTCCTAGATGGAGAGGAGCTACTCACTAAGGAGCCTGAGGACAACTCCATGGGATTGGGAGTGGCAATGGGGGTCCATTTCTTTTTTTATATTTAGTATGCAGCATTAGTGAAAAGGACTACACTGTGCAACACGCTATGCATGTTGTGGGAATTGATGAGGGAGGTAAATTACCAACAAATGTTGAATGGCAGACTTTTTGCTGCAGAGAGGGATAAGGGAGACCAGAGCACAAAGTAATGCGAGATCAGTTGTAAGAGCCAAATAACTCAAATTATAAACCACTTAGAAAGTGCGAATGCTTTGTTAGCGTCTCTACATGCCTATGAGTTTAATTATTGACCTTGTGAAATATTTTTCATGTATCTAAACAGCTTTTTTTTATCAGTAAGATGGGGATTTTGATTAGTATACTTGATAATAAGTGTTTTTATTGATTGCATATTTGGATTTCTAACTTTCAGTCAATAAAATGAATTTGTGACTTTCCAAGTTTGCCACTCAATGTTATTTGCATTATTAATATAAAACATGGGACATAAAAAGGTTCCTACAGGAACCATAAAACCCTAGAAAGATGAGAAACCTTTTTAAAAGGTTCATCAGGGAAAAGGTTCCAGGAGGCACCTTTAGGGGTTCCGCTGGTGTCGCAATCTGAGGAACCCCTAAAAAGGTGCCTCCAGGAACTTTTCCTTTTTAGAGAATACGACACATTTCACAGCACATCCCATGCATAAAATGCAACGTCTGCCTATGCCCACACATATTGTCTCCGGAAACATTTATATTTTTAATACCGTCAAAGACAAACACGAAGTTGGGCTAACCTAATTTCAAGAGGCCAAGGCATCATCACGCTCAATCATGAACAAATAGGATAATTCTTCATTTTACCAGTGAAGCAGGCCAATCATTTGATCTCAATCATTTTAATTGGAATATGCATTTAGATCTTCTTGAATTACTGTTTTGTGGGCTAATTATAGCCTATAGCCTTCCTGTAATATATTTATATATATTTCAGTCAAGTCCAGTGGCGCTGTTGAGTTTTGGACACATGATATTTTGTTTTACTATTCAGCTCATCATCCTAAAATCTCATAAGAAATTCCATGGTGTTTTTGGTGTAATAGTGTCATTATACTATACTGTTATATTTGGTTACGTAAAATACTAACCCACTGGGCACACACTGGTTGAATCTCACGTTGTTTCTACATAATTTAAATGAAATTGAATAGATGTTAAATTGATGTCTGTGCCCAGTGGGAATGAATCATTAAGTGATCTTCCAAGACATTGATTCAGCTTTGATCTATACTGAACAAAAATGTAAACGCAACAATTTAAACGACTTTACTGAGTTACAGGGAAAAAAGTCAATTGAAATAAATTCATTAGGCCCTAATCTATGGATTTCACATGACTGGGCATAGGCCCACCCACTGGTGAGCCAGGTCCAGCCAATTAGAAAGTTTCTCCCCACAAAAAGGCTTGTTACCAGACAGAAATTGTATAAAGGCCCATGGAGTTGGTGGAATCGGCCTTTAATTTATTTCCACTTGCTCAGCTGGGCCAAGGGCGCTTTAATTGGGTCAGGTGGAAATGTCCGACAGATCTCAACTCATTAAAAGGAGGAAATGTAAATTGCCAAGCAAAGGTAGCGAGCCTTGCTTGCATCACCACTCAAAATACTAAGTACACCTACATTTGTCTAAGGAGAGCGTTCTCTTGAGCTGGTCCTGACGATCATATTTCTATCATTAGACTCATTTAGTACATCAGAGAAGGCACAGTAGAAGCCAGGCATTTATGCTGTGTAGTGTATTTAATGACTAAAAACAATACTGAAATATGAGGACTACAGTAGGCTACATATCAAATTAATAGTAATCAGGTTTATTACAGTTAAGCAATAAAATACAAATGTCAGAGGCTACATATTAGAAGTCTTCAATGTAAAACCAATACTAAATAGTAAGTCTAAAAGCATACAAATACACTGACAAACTGGAGTTTGTCAGGAGCTTGATTTACAATGTCTCCATTAACATAGGTTTCAACCAAACTTTTATTCTTTCCAGAGCGGCAAATATCAGTAGGCCTACGTCTATAATTAACATCACTTTGCATGGCCCAAAACATTTAATTCAAAGGCATAAAACATCACACGCATTCTCTAAACTAGTCACCCCACATCAAAACGGACAGAATAACAGTTTCCCTGTAACGGAAAAATCCATAACTCATACAGTACAATATAACATTATCAAAATTCACAGCTCTTTTTTGAAATATTGAAACAAATCAAACAAGACAATTTTGAATCAACATGCCAGGCTGGCGTCAGCAAGTCGCTAGACGGATCTTCAGCACTGGCCTTCAACGTTCACATTTCGTTAACTTTATTTTTCCACTACAACAGCAGTTTAACATGTGTGTTACTGCTGCTATGCACATGTTTGATAGGCACAGTATGACTGAAGGCTTTTTACATTGACTGCAGTAAGGTGGGCTGGACCTTGTGCCATTAGGACAGGAGGAAAGATACTCAGAATTGAGGTCCCTCCTTCTTCAGTTTCTTGTAGTCTGTGTTTATGGCCACAAACTGGGGAAGAAAATATGGCAGGATTTATGTAATCCAGGCCATAAAAATAAGAATGAATAGAAAGAAAGGGTGGCGCCATTCAAGTCAAATAAGGCATAATGGGTGGACTGGCAGCAGTTTTGAGCGTACCCATGCCAGGAAGTAAAATCAGAACGTGTACCCTTCAATCTGTGCTGTGATGTCAACTCAACTAACATTATTAAAAATACATTCAGTTAGGATCATTTGAATGAACATTCTACATTACCATGGCCATCCAGCATCAGTTGATACAATAATTTCAATGGGATTTTGGAATGTTCTATCAAAATACCAGGCAGCCATTGCGAGTGTACTCATGAGTTTACCAGTCAAATGCCATGGTTAGAGCTTCCAAGTCTGTTCTATTCATTTTCTATGATCCAGGCAAGCACAGTAATGCTCTTGGCTACTTATATTGATCAGAAATATATTATTGACTGGTACTATTGATTGGCTGCATTACTATTACACTGTTGTCTCGTGAAACAAGAATCGATTAAGATGGGGATTCATTCACTTTGTGGAGCTAAAGTGTGCTAGAGTGTTAACAGTACTGTACCTTGTACTGGTAGGTAGGGTCAAGTTTATTCCAGGGCTCAGGGTTGTTCTTCTTATTCCAGCTGTACAGTGACACAATAGTCGAAGCAGGCCGAAGTAGGACAGATACAAATGGGATCAGAGGGAACTGTATTAGCCTGCCTGCGATCAACTATTCATTAGCCATGCATAGTTTTCAAACACTTACAACAGTGGTACAGGCCATTAGTAGTGAATTGGAAATTGATGCCCTAGAACTGCACAAGAGGTGGGATTACCAAGAGCAGTCAATCATGAACTGATTTAGCCAAGGCTTTACGATGCAAAAGGGGATCCACTACTATGTTTTGATTTGATAGTATTAAGAAATTGATTAACCAATATTGAGTCAAAAGAGAATGGAGTGTAAGGGTGAATGAGTCTTACTTAACATGGGGCCCATTTGCAAGACGGAACAAATACATGGAGGCTCCTCCTACTCCCAACAAGATGACGAAGAATTGGGGGATGAGCTATGAGAGGGTAAGAAGAGAAGGAGATAACATGAGCATGACATTCACGAGGCAAAGAAATCTGAGCATTCTTAGATAACTTTTGTCAATACAGTGTTCCAGTAAACAATGACCATCTAATCAAGCTGATTACACATGGCGGGATCCATAATAGACTTTGCTCTGTCATGCCTTAGGTCACACACACATGATGCTACTGTGTCTGCCCTTTTCAGGGAGACTCATATGGAACTTCCTTTTCATATTATATGGGTGGGCAAATCCAGTCCTAGGGGGCCCGATTGGTGTCGTACATTTTCCCCATGCAGCCTTAGCTAAAACACCTAATTAAACAAATTGTATTCTAAACTGGAGATCATGATTAGTTGATGATTAGAGTCAGGTGTGGGGCAAAAGTGTCACCAATCAGACCCCGAGTACTGGAGTTGCCATCCCTGCTATAGACCAAGTGTAAATAGCTATGACTCAGGGCTACCCAAATCCGACCCTGAAAGGCCGAAACACTTCTGGTTTTCATACCCTTCTAGTCAGGGACTAATTCAGACCTGGGACACCAGGTGAGTGTAATTAACTAACACGTAGCAACAAAAAAAATAAGTTTTTCAGCCTCCAGGACCAGAATTGGGCAGCCCTGAATGTAGTCCGTTGATAAACTGTACTGACTTAAATCTAATGTCTTGAGTTTTTCTAGCTTTCCTTAATGTTCACTTGCCTTCAGTTAGCACACATGGCCTAATGATGGRGCTTTAAATAAGGAGMAACTGAAACCATAATGCACAACAGCYTTAGATACAATTAGTTGTACAAGTTCATTACCAAAAAGCGTGTCTGTTGCCTTRTCAAAAAGTTGGTATAACTTTAGTAAYCCTGCGTGAATGTAGCCAAATAAATTCAGACCTAGTTTGCCCTGRRTAGCCTATACTCAGACGTGACACTGGTAGCGAATCCTATGGCGCAGTCAAAATGTTGATCCTTCTGTACAAGGTGGTTAGGCTAACTTGCATCCCTGGCAGTGGAGGCTGCTGAGGGGAGGACGGTTCATGTCTGGAACGAAGCAAATGGAATGGCATCCTGTTTGATACCATTCCACCAACCTCCTGTGATCCCTGGGGTTTTCGAGTTTGTTTCTAAGCTCCCATTTTGACAGAAACCCGATGTAAATCCTTGCTGATCTGCGTTGAGGACCTCTAGGCTAATGCAGCCTATGAGATGAGATGGTAGTTTTTAAAAACTATTTCGGTCATATCTCCAGTCTTTAAATATCACGGTCACTACACATAAGCGAATAGCCAGTTTTGTGCCCCTCTTTTAAACAAACCATTCAGCAACAACGTGAAGACAAGAGGACAAATATCACTTTTTCAACCCCCAAAATAATTTGGCAAAATGCAATAGTGAGGCCTATTTAGAGAAGTAACTTTTCATTCAAGTACACAAATGACAGTCGGTCTGTGTGAATAACAGATGTTGTAAACTGCAATTAAGTCATTGTATAATTTAATTGAGCAACAACTGGTAGCACATACACACTGACAGAAGGAATTGTCATGCAATATTATAGACGACTAAGTCACTTGAGGCAATAAACCATAGAACAAAAATAAGTAGGTATTCTTACCCCTGGATGCTTCTTTGCGTGTCCCATCTCTATTCTAATCATTTTTGATTGCAGTTGCTCTACTTTATTGAAAAGGTCAAAATTATTATATTAATTGTGACTAACCAATATTAGCAGTGATTCCCAAACCAGCCACTTGCTTCAACCACTGATCTTATAAACTCGTTTGGAGGGCACTCCGTTGTCACGTGTTGCTGATCAAATTCTGAGGGTGATTTACACACAGGCTAGTGGCCAGGGGATCAATAGACCCATCAACTTTGGGACACACTTGTGACTTCAATGATTCAATTCCTGATCTACATTTCAATTATAAAACGAGCATGAAATTCAAATTACAAAATTCCCGTTGTTTTATAAGATATAGGCTAAACCTCAGTATCAACTTGTCATTTTGGACAAACCTCGAAAACAGGCATTTACTGTTGCTCTACTTTTTGATTGTTATATTAATTCCAAGATTATTATATACATTTTAATAAGTCATTTGAAATTAAAAACATTGTGGCCGCGTTATAAAGACAGCCTCAAACAAGCTTTTTGGTATCCAAGATTAGGACCTGTTGCGTTCTCTGCCCGGGATGGGCTCGCAGGGTTAAGGAATTGAGGAATGTGTAGATGTCATCTTGTCCTCGTACTATATCTGACCTCTTGGAACATATTGAGCATGTACTAGCCCATCAACTGGGGTTTAGAGCAAATTGATTAAACAATCTTGATTTAAAAAAAAAAAAGAGAATGGAGGCATAGAAATGTGAGCATTCTTACATACTCTTTGTCAATAGTGTCCCTGTAAACAATGACCAGCTGATAAAGCTGATTACACAGGGGGATCCATAATGCTTACCTCTGTCATGCTTTAGGTCATACGACCGATGATGCTACTTCCTCACTCTGTGTGTGTGTGTMTACAAAGTTTAAAACAAAAATTAAACATTACCTAAGAGAAATACTTAAGAGACGAGAGATAGTTATAAGAGAGAGAGAGTATGTACTCATGAAAAGCTGTTACTTGCCACAGGCAAGAGAACCAGAAACACACTTCCTGCTGCTCTTAGGGCCATTGCGGCGTTTCCCTCTCTGCGGTAATAGAAACATTGAAATAGTCAACAAAAACACTCTTTATAGCTGGTTAATACCTAAGCTGTGGTGTAAATAATAGCTTATTCAACACACAATTAGTACTGTAATACCCAATGTTGCTCTCAACCCGTTTTATTCACATCACCCAAATACGTTGAACAATGTCATATCTTGGTTTTTCAGGCACATTTCACTGATTCCTATTTATTGAAAAATATTTATCTTGCCATTCAAAAAATGCTTTTAAATCAACTTAACTAAACAAATGTATGAAACCGTAGTCCATAGTTAGTGCCTAGTGAAAGTCTCCACAACCCTTGCTTAGTCTTCACATTTTGCTGCCTTCAAATGAAATACATTTATTACATTTTTTTCCTACCGCTGCAAACGACCTACTCCACATTTCCAAAGTGAAGGACAAATTATAAAACACGTTCGTAATTAATGAACAAATAAAAACGAAGATGTCTTGATTGTGTAGGCTATGTCTTCAGACCCCAGAGTACTTGGTGGAAGCACCTTTGGCAGCCATTACAGCTGTGAACCCTTTTGAATAATGTTCTATCAACTTTATTACAGCTGTGAACCCTTTTGAATAATATTCTATCAACTTTACACAAGACTTTGGGCAAAAATGACCTTGTCTTGAATGCAACCATCTAATCGATGCCTATGAAAAGGCGAGACACATATTGTAGGCTATGACGTCCATCGAGCCTGGAGGAGAAAATAAAAGACAGACAGTGAATATGCCACTATGCCACACTGGTCATATCGCCACTATAGTTCCAATAAAATAAACAAGGCTACTGTTTGCTCAAAAGCCTATTGCTAGTTGAGAATTTTGATAGTTTAACTAAAGACAGATTCGTTTTTTTTTTGTCTCCTCTCTTCTGTGTTTTTCCAGCGATTTGTATTTATAATTATGATGTGTGTTTTTAGCGCCTGTATTTGCGTTTTTTATTCGGATTGCTGTTTAACAAACGTGGAATTGTTCTATGCCAGAAGGATAGATCCTGACGGTATTGTCGCTCGAGTAAAGCCCCCATTCGTTTGTGTAGCAAAACCTTTCGGGATTTTAGAGCCCTGGAAAAGGCTGGGAAAAATCTAGCTTGTTCTATCTCAGGTCCGGGTGTTTCCACCAAAGAATTGGCTGAATCAAGAAGGTTGGCCGCATCCGAAAATAGCTGGTCGTCTGCCTCTGAAATGTCATTTAAAACGGTGAAATCCTCCGGTTTGGTTGTTTCATTGTGAATGTTCGGTGAGCTGGAATCCTCCGCGTGCTCTAGATGTGTGAGGTCTTCTGTGCCGTTGTACGCCGGGGAGGAGTCTGAAAGAAAATAATACATACAAAATATGTTAGATTAAAAAAAAAAGTAAAATACATTTCAGGTATAATACTATATATTAACAATACATAATTAAAATACCTCGGCTTTTTTGACGAATCGCGGAAACCGGGGATTCTTGACTTTTTTCACCAACCATTACCGATTCTGCCGGGCCTGTCTCGTTGGAGCCTGAAAAAACATTATTTGTCCTTGTTTTAACATATTCAAGCCTAAAAATGTATAAATAATAAAATATGTATAACTAATAATATATATATATATATATATATAATGGCTTCATACCGTGTCCATGGAGCGCCGTTTCGTGAAGCCGTAAGTTCCTTGCCCAGTAGCACTTTTCGGGAGGGGCTGATTCTGACCAATGTACTTGAGCCCGAGTTGTGCGTTGCTTGTTTGGGTCTGGAATATGGAGCGAGCGGGTGGAGGTTCCCGGGGGATTTGACAGGACGTTTAAATAATCTGTTCTCGGTGTGTTTGAAAAGACGTTCGTACAGAACGGGAGAATAGGATCTGTGTCATCTGCTGTGTCATCTGCTCCTCCGAAGCCGTCCAGGGTCCATAAGGAGCCTGTTATCCTTCTTGGCGGTATGTCAGCTGTAAACACAAAAATAGCTTTTAATATAGGGTGCACACTTTTTGTTTTTAATGTATAAATATTCTTGTGTATGTAATTATTGGACTTACGTCGACAATAATGTGATGGGGACTGGCTGCATGRGTTTTGCTCCTCTGAATCCCCTTCTAGCGAAGGCTGTTCCAGATCATTTATCCCTCTGAGCAACTGCGTAAAGGATGGATACCCTACAAACGTTAGATAATATTAACATATATTTATCCTATATATATACACTGCTCAAAAAAATAAAGGGAAAACTTAAACAACACAATGTAACTCCAAGTCAATCACACTTCTGTGAAATCAAACTGTCCACTTAGGAAGCAACACTGATTGACAATAKATTTCACATGCTGTTGTGCAAATYGAATAGACAAKAGGTGGAAATTATAGGCAATTAGCAAGACACCCCCAATAAAGGAGTGYTTCTGCAGGTGGTGACCACAGACCACTTCTCAGTTCCTATGCTTCCTGGCTGATGWTTTGGTCACTTRTGAATGCTGGCGGTGCTTTCACTCTAGTGMTAGCATGAGACGGAGTCTACAACCCACACAAGTGGCTCAGGTAGTGCAGCTCATCCAGGATGGCACATCAATGCGAGCTGTGGCAAGAATGTTTGCTGTGTCTGTCAGCGTAGTGTCCAGAGCATGAAGGCTGTCTCTTATACACATCTAGATGTGTATAAGAGACAGCCTTTGTGCAAGGAGGAGCACTGCCAGAGCCCTACAAAATGACCTCCAGCAGGCCACAAATGTGCATGTGTCAGCATATGGTCTCACAAGGGGTCTGAGGATCTCATCTCGGTACCTAATGGCAGTCAGGCTACCTCTGGCGAGCACATGGAGGGCTGTGCGGCCCCACAAAGAAATGCCACCCCACACCATGACTGACCCACCGCCAAACCGGTCATGCTGGAGSATGTTGCAGGCAGCAGAACGTTCTCCACGGCGTCTCCAGACTCTGTCACGTCTGTCACATGTACTCATGTGCTCAGTGTGAACCTGCTTTCATCTGTGAAGAGCACAGGGCGCCAGTGGCGAATTTGCCAATCTTGGTGTTCTCTGGCAAATGCCAAACGTCCTGCACGGTGTTGGGCTGTAAGCACAACCCCCACCTGTGGACGTCGGGCCCTCATACCACCCTCATGGAGTCTGTTTCTGACCGTTTGAGCAGACACATGCATACAGTTTGAAACATGATATAATGAATTTTAAAAATGTACTATTCATTTATTACAGATAAAGGGCCTGGTTAGCCCTGACCAGCATCCGTCTCCAATTCACCAGCGCCAAGACAGGCTCTCTTGCTGGCAGGATATCCCACACACGACCCYTCAAGGTTCCGTAAGTTTTCACTCCAGGGATAGATCAACCGTCTGGCATGTAGTTCCTGGGTATGTATTAAGGATAGACGCGGCCAGCGCCGTAATTGTTCACGATTTTGGAAAAGACTCCAGCTTATTCATCAGTGTTATGAATATGGGAAAATCAAGCCATTTAAAGCTAAACACTGGCATAAAAAAGTTTACATCCTTGCAGGCTTTGGAAAATACATATGAACTGACAGACTTCGTCGCATTTGCACTATCAAATTGTTCACATGCTAAAATTGTCACTTTGGAGTCGGGGCTATACGCCATTGAAGCGATTCTTAGGGCCTTCAGATCACTGTGGCCGCAGACCAGTTCTTCCATTGCATATCCTGGCAGGGTTGTACCACTCAGGGCCTGTTCAATTTGACAGAYCGCAAGCCTTATCTTAAGCCATTCTTTCATCCGCAGCGCAGGAGAAAAACTCAGGGGTTTTGCATGATAAAGGGGTTTGGGGCCGCTGTCTGTGAATATCTTAACCGTAGAATCTTCAGGCTGGAATATGTAAGACATATGTCCCTCACTCGTACCCAAAACTCCTTTAAAACATTCTGGCTCCTCACACAAAACTTCCTCGATGTTTTTGTCATTGGGTTCATGACAAGAGACYCATAYCACCCCGAGAATTGGCCTAGGAGACATCATTTTCTGTTTAATGTTCAGGGTTTTATTTTTTAAATCTTGCTTAGTGTTCTGGGGCCGCATGTCTTGTTCTGGGCTTTATTTATAATGCGTCTGCCGCAAATACAACCCCCCCCCCCGGACATTCCTACTACATAGAAAACAACCCTAAGGGCAATAAAATAGGGTGGGTGTGGGGTCACCCTCTTTGAAATGTTCAAACACAACCCCCCCCAGTTCAACCAGCTCCCTACACATCAATCATCATGGCAACTTCAAAGGAATAGATGCAATATAGATATAAAATAACACACCCTCTAACACGTGACAACAGAAACAGGATGTCCTGGCCAGATGCCTATATTTGGGCATACACGCGTCATCCAGACATAGGGTCATAAATCTAAATTCTGACCCGCGCCGTCTACTTTATTCTCTCTACAGTGTTCCAGTAAACAATGACCAGCTAATCAAGCTGATTACACATGGKGGGATCCATAATAGACTTTGCTCTGTCATGCCTTAGGTCACACACACATGATGCTACTGTGTCTGCCCTTTTCAGGGAGACTCATATGGAAACTCCTTCTTCCATTACTTATGATGGCGTGGGCCAAATCCAGTCCTAGGGGCCGATTGGTGTTCGTACATTTTTCCCCATGCAGCCTTAGCTAAAACACCAATAAACAAATTGTATTCTAAACTGGAGATCATGATTAGTTGATGATTAAGAGTCAGGTGTGGGGCAAAAGTGTCACCAATCAGACCCCGAGTACTGAGTTGCCATCCTGCTATAGACCAGTGTAAATAGCTATGACTCAGGGCTACCCAAATCCGATCCTGAAAGGCCGAAACACTTCTGGGTTTCATACCCTTCTAGTCAGGGACTAATTCAGACCTGGGACACCAGGTGAGTGCAATTAACTACCAGGTAGCAAGTATTTCAGCCTCCAGGACCAGAATTGGGCAGCCCTGAATGTAGTGCGTTGATAAACTGTACTGACTTAAATCTAATGTCTTGAGGTTTTCTAGCTTTCCTTAATGTTCACTGCCTTCAGTTAGCACACATGGCCTATGATGGGCGCTTTAAATAAGGAGGAACTGAACCATAATGCACAACAGCATTAGATACAATAGTTGTACAAGTCATTACCAAAAAGCGTGTCGTTGCCTTCTCAAAAAGTTGGTATAACTTTAGTAAACCTGCGTGAATGTAGCCAATAAATTCAGACCTAGTTGCCCTGCCTAGCCTATACTCAACGTGACACTCGTAGCGAATCCTATGGCGCAGTCAAAAATGTTGATCCTTCTGTACAAGGTGGTTGCTAACTTGCATCCCTGGCAGTGGAGGCTGCTGAGGGAGGACGGTCAGTCTGGAACGAAGCAAATGGAATGGCATCCTGTTGATACCATATTCCACCAACCTCCGTTGATCCCTGGGGTTTTTCGAGTTTGTTTCTAAGCTCCCATTTGACAGAAACCCGATGTAAATCTCTGCTGATCTGCGTTGAGGACCTCTAGGCTAATGCAGCCTATGAGATGAGATGGTAGTTTTTAAAAACATTTCGGTCATATCTCAGTCTTTAAATACCACGGTCACTACACATAGCGAATAGCCAGTTTTGTGCCCCTCTTTTAACAAACCATCAGCAACAACGTGAGCACAAGAGGACAAATATCACTTTTTCAACCCCCAAATAATTTGGCAAATGCAATAGTGAGGCTATTTAGAGAAGTAAACTTCTTCATTCAAGTAACACAAATGACAGTCGGTCTGTGTGAATAACAGATGTTGTAAACTGCAATTAAGTCATTGATAATTAATGAGCAACAACTGGTAGCAACAACACACTACAGAAGAATTGTCATCAATATTATAGACGACTCAAGTCACTTGAGGCAATAAACCATAGAACAAAAAATAAGTAGGTATTCTTCACCCCTGGATGCTTCTTTGCGTGTCCCTCTTCTATTCTAATCATTTTATTGCAGTTGCTCTACTTTATTGAAAAGGTCAAAATTATTATATTAATTGTGACCTAACCAATATTAGCAGTGATCCCAAACCAGCCACTTGCTTCAACCACTGATCTTATAAACTCGTTTGGAGGCACTCCGTTTCACGCTGTTGCTGATCAAATCTGAGGGTGATTTACACACAGGCTAGTGGCCAGGGGATCAATAGACCCATCAACTTTGGACACACTTGATGACTCAATGATTCAATTCCTGATCTACATTTCAATTATAAAACGAGCATGAATTCAAATTACCAAAATTCCCGTTGTTTTTATAAGATATAGGCTAAACCTCAGATCAACTTGTCATTTGGACAAACCCTCGAAAACAGCGCATTTACTGTTGCTCTACTTTTTGATTGTTATATTAATTCCAAGATTATTATTATACATTTTAAACAGTCATTTGAATTAAAAACATTGTGGCCGCGGTATAAAGAGACAGCCTCAAACAAGCTTTTGCGTATCCAAGATTAGAGCCTGCTTGCTGCTTCCTGCCCGGATGGGCTCCGCAGGCGTTAGGATTGAGGAATGTGTAGATGTCATCTTCGTCCGTCGTACTATTATCTGACCTCTTGGAACATATTGAGCATGTACTAGCCCATCAACTGGGGTTAGAAGCAAATTGATTAAACAATTCTTGATTTAAAAAAAAAAAAGAGAATCGGAGGCATAGAAATGTGAGCATTCTTACATACTCTTTGTCAATAGTGTCCCTGTAAAACAATGACCAGCTGATAAGCTGATTACACAGGGGATCCATAATACTTACCTCTGTCATGCTTAGGTCATTACGACGCATGATGCTACTTCCTCTCTTCAAACTTCACGTTGTGTGCTGTGTGTACAAAGTTTAAAACAAAAATTAAACATTACCTAAGAGAAATACTTAAGAGACGAGAGATAGTTATAAGAGAGAGAGAGTATGTACTCATGAAAAGCTGTTACTTGCCACAGGCAAGAGAACCAGAAACACACTTCCTGCTGCTCTTAGGGCCATTGCGGCGTTTCCCTCTCTGCGGTAATAGAAACATTGAAATAGTCAACAAAAACACTCTTTATAGCTGGTTAATACCTAAGCTGTGGTGTAAATAATAGCTTATTCAACACACAATTAGTACTGTAATACCCAATGTTGCTCTCAACCCGTTTTATTCACATCACCCAAATACGTTGAACAATGTCATATCTTGGTTTTTCAGGCACATTTCACTGATTCCTATTTATTGAAAAATATTTATCTTGCCATTCAAAAAATGCTTTTAAATCAACTTAACTAAACAAATGTATGAAACCGTAGTCCATAGTTAGTGCCTAGTGAAAGTCTCCACAACCCTTGCTTAGTCTTCACATTTTGCTGCCTTCAAATGAAATACATTTATTACATTTTTTTCCTACCGCTGCAAACGACCTACTCCACATTTCCAAAGTGAAGGACAAATTATAAAACACGTTCGTAATTAATGAACAAATAAAAACGAAGATGTCTTGATTGTGTAGGCTATGTCTTCAGACCCCAGAGTACTTGGTGGAAGCACCTTTGGCAGCCATTACAGCTGTGAACCCTTTTGAATAATGTTCTATCAACTTTATTACAGCTGTGAACCCTTTTGAATAATATTCTATCAACTTTACACAAGACTTAGGGCAAAAATGACCTTGTCTTGAATGCAACCATCTAATCGATGCCTATGAAGAGGCGAGACACATATTGTAGGCTATGACGTCCATCTAGCCTGGAGGAGAAAATAAAAGACAGACAGTGAATATGCGCACTCACTGGTCATATCGCCACTATAGTTCCAATAAAATAAACAAGGTTACTGTTAGCTCAATAGCCTATTGCTAGTTGAGAATTTTGATAGCTTAACTAAAGACAGATTCGTTTTTTTCTTTGTCTCTTCTCTTCTGTGTTTTTCCAGCGATTTGTTTTTAGATTTTAGACCTAGGTCTATTTTAGATGCAGTTGTTGTTGGTTGTTAACTGCCTTGCTCAAGGACAGAACGGCAGATTTTTGCCGGCTCGGGGATTTGAACCAGCGACCTTTTGGTTACTGGCCCAAGCGCTTAACCGCTAGGCTACCTGATGCAGTGAGATACCCAATTGGTTGGATGATACTTTTCTCATCCACCATCTTGAGGGGGAAAAAAGCTGGAAATCAACCAAACCTCTATCGTTAACACAATGGAAAGGTCAAATGCTTTATTAGGCCTATCCAAATGTTGAAAGTTCGTGGGCGATGGAGATCACCAAAATAGTGCAGTAGGAGGCCATGGGGGTGTGAGAAGGTGGGTCTGGGCATGGGGGATGTTGTGGATGTTTGTGTTCATGTTATGTCATGTAAAAAAATAAAAACGTACCAAAAAAAGATATGCTGCCTGCGCTGCCCAAATCGTGCACTTCCCAACTCTTGGTAACACCCTGGCCTTGTGATTTAAAATAATCCACAGCATTTCAACAACAAAAAATAACCTAATGATCAGGATGGGGTGTTTGAGGTGAGCTGTATCTGGTGGTTGAGTGGTTTGGCGTGCTGTTCCCTGGTCCCTCAAAGGGGGAAAGACTCACACGGTTTCCAGGGTTGGAATTTAACCTAGAAAGTGCTTTTGTTTGTCAGAGGGAACGAGATGGACTCCGACTCACCCACGTTACCCATGATTCATGAAGAGATGCTGCTGGTGGTGATGCGACCCTTCCCCAACGTCTGTACTCTAACCCAACGTCTACACTGGCATGCAGTGTGTTTTAGTCTTCCCCAAGTGGAGTCACACCTCTTAGGAAGGGTCCTCATACAATCCTCTATCCTCTTCTTCTTTGTTCCCTCTCTCATATTTTCCTCTCCTCATCTCTCACTCTCATCTCTGCCATCTTTCAACCCTTCCATCTCTTCCTCCTCTCTCTCTTCTTACTAATATTTCCCTAATTTGTACCTCTTCATCCCATGGTACAGTAACAACCCTACCTTCCATACAGACCCAATCATTCCCGGAGCTATACACTGCATTTGGCAACTATTCAGACCCCTCACTTTTTCCACATTTTGCTACATTACAACCTTATTCTAAAATGTATTAAATTGTATTTTTTCCTTATCAATCCACACACAATACCCCATAATGACAAAGCAAAAACAGGTTTTTAGAAATATCTGCAAAAAAACAGGGGGGCTCTTCTCTCTTCATGTCGCACCACACAAACCGTAGGAGGGCCTAACTTCAGGCAGGATGCAGACCTGATGAAACATCCCCTTGATGTCGCCACTGATCCCAATGGCGTGCTAGCGAAACCACAACAGTACTCCCAGGAGTGACGCACCCAAGGTAGGTCCTGGCAACAGGGACTTATTCAGGTTGAGACCGTGGAACTGAGCCTGCCTGCACCAGCTTCTGTATCTCAGCACTGTAGGCTGCAGCTCTCTCTGGATCCTTATCAAGCCATGTCTCTGTGCTTCTAAGGCTCTGCATCACCGCTTCCTTAGGGGCTTGGAAGCAGGGCATGTCTCTCTTGCAGGGTGGCGTAGCGAAACACTCCGTCTAGCTCTTTGTGTGCAGTCTTGGTCTCGAGCAGGTCGACGGCTTCCTGGTCCTGCCTTGACCGGGTCACCCCTTTCTCATTCCCGAACGGTAAGGTGTCAACCTGCCAGTGCTTCTCAGCGTTCCTGAACAACTCGGAAGTTGGGGGGGATGATGGATGCCACTAAACATAGCTGTGGCCTGAGGTGTTGTTCCACCAACCTTGCCGGACCCTGAAGCGTCTATCTATGTCTGGTCCAGACAGCTGATGGCCCACCCGGAGGACCCAACGTCCCTGGTTCGATTGGGGTGATCAAATGCGGATGATCTGCACCAATGAGGAGTAGAGGCTTGGCGTTGATGAACAGCTGTAGGCGGAGACCAACCAAGTGCTTTTACCTCTTCTGAAGGCTGGTCACTGGATAGGAATGGTCTGCTAGTCCAAGGCGAGTCGCAGTGAAGGCCCTTTTGATCTGGAAACTGGTATTGGTTTGCGAGGCAGGAGAGATGCGGAAGGTCACTGATGCACCACGGAGAGTCTGGATGTCTAGGCGAATGGTTCTGAGAGCTAGTTCTTCTGGGGTCCCCTGTAACCCAAGCTTCTGTGCAGCATCTGGAAGGAGCATGGTACGCTCAAACCGGTCTTCCAGAATAGTGTAGGTGTCGAGGGTACGGTCTACATGGTGTAGGAGCACCCTGATCACCTTCAGTAGGACGCAATTACAGTCAGCTGGTCTGTCTAAGTAGAGCACATCTGTGGCTGTGCTTATCAGGTAGCTCTCCTCTTTTGGTGCCTCTTTGGGGGTTCTGGCATTGACCTTGTGGACTTGTAGATGCATTCTCTTGCAGAGCCGCAGGGCTGCTTGAGGGTGCACTGGGATGCCTGATGGTCCCTTCCACAACGCCAGCACTTCTTGTTGGTCTTGATCCACTCTGTTACTTGCTCCTTGGTGACCATCTGGATGGCTGAGCACTGGTTGAGATAGTGCTCAGGGTTGTTGCAATAAGGATATTATGGCTTCGCCTTACCTTTCTTCTTCCTTTCTTCCTGGAGAGCCGAACTCTCCAGGTTGTCTTTAGCTCTGTGAAAGATGGATGTTGCACATTTCCCGTGGCGCCCTTCTGACTTCTGCCCAAGTCTGTCTTTATGCCCTTTGCTTGATGACTGGCCATCATAGTCTTGGTACCAGGATTCGTACTGTAACCACTCTGAAAACTCGAGTAAGGTGTATGTGGTACCTGGCTGATGAAACATGTGACGGCGGAAGTCTGACCTCATCTCGGGTGGTAGCTTGCTGAGTAGGCGTGCCACATGAGACCCACACATCAGCTCTATGTTGCCATCTGGGCCCAGTGATCCGGAGCATGCCCACTAAGGACTGGACCTGTAGTGCGAACTTCTCGAAGGCAGCTGTATCTCCACGGCATACATCGAGAGAGTCCATGACACTGGCTATCTTCTTCAGGGCAACATGGTGTGGCTGTCCAAACTTCTTGTTCAGGGTTACTATGGTGTCTGAGTAAGGCGTGGGGGGAGTTGAGGTATGAATCTGCCACTAGACAGGCTTCTTCTAGCTTTAAGTGACCCACTATTTAACCTTTTATTTAACTAGACAAGTCGGTTAAGAATAAATTATTATTTACAATGGCGGCCTACACCGGCCAAACCCTAACCCAGATGACGCTGTGCCAATTGTGCGCCGCAGTAGGATCTGATACTTGAAGAGCTCGTTCCCGTCAGCTGGAAGGATGTTCCCTAGTGCGAGCGAACTCACTTGGGTCACGGCTGTTGAAGTTAGGGATGGTTGGCCTAGGCCCTCTGTAGGTCTGCACTGCTGCGGCGGGCTGCGGATGGGGTTAAGGGTCTGGCCTAGGTATCCATGGAACCTGACCTGGTCGGCGACCTGGTGGGTGCTCTGGTTGCCTTTGGCTCTTCGTGGCTCATAGGCTGCTGCATGAAGGTGAGCCCTAGGAGGAAAATACTTCCGGGTCACTGCACCGACATAGTGCTGTGAAGGTGCAGCACTGGCCTGGTGAGGAGGTTGGCTATAGTCCACATCAGGGTGATAACTTGACTCTCTGAGACACGGCGAAGGTATAGCCTCTCTTGGAGGGTGACCTGGAGTCTTGACTACTGATGCTGGTCTGCTCTGCTTAGCATCAGCGGAAGTAGCATGATCCCTCATGACTTTGAACTCACTCATCATCTTATCCAGGAGGTCTACTACTTGTTCTTTCTCTGGCTGCTCTGATTTTCCCTCTGTAGGCCATGGTGGTGAATCAGTCCACTCAACATAATCGCATTCCTCTTCATTGTTATCGTACTCCTCACTGTACTCCTCGCTGAACTCTTCCTCTAGCTCAGGTGGTGGACTGGGAGAACCAATTCAATTCGTACAGCCGGGACAGACTCTTGTTGTTTAGTCAGGTCAAGGGGAGACTGGAGACTGCAGACCTTATTATCCACAAGCTTCCTCATTTCATGTTTAACTCCATCAAACTTGGCGAATTCTCTCTGAACGGCTAGTTGAGAGATACGCAGATTCTCGTTCTCTTTCCGGATCTCCTCTAGCTCTGCTTGTTAAGCTGTTGGCAGCTTCCTGTGTTCCCAGTAAGCGTAGGGTCTGGAGGCTTCTCTGCTTACCTCCATGTGCTCTCTTTTTCTCTGCAGGCTGTGTGCTAGCTGGGATTCTGAACCATACCCTCTGTGGTGATGGCTCTGATGGTCCCTCTCTGGGGCAGCATCCCATTGAACCTGGCGAGTGGATGAGGTTGCACATGACGAGGAGAAGGGGGTCATCTTGGCCACTCCTTCATGATGAGAATACCACTCCTCTTCCTGCCCATATACATCATACCGTGCTGTGCTATGGTGTGGTGATGCGTACAGTCTATGGCTCACATAGCCTATCTTGTAGATGCTGTGGTGGCCGTGTCTGACGCTTCGGACGACATGCTGGCTGTGTGAAAGCTTCACTCACGTAGTGGTCTTTCATTTTGCTCCGGGAAAAAGCTCTGAAGATCCATCTCGAATGGACCACAATGTAGTTGAGGACTTGGTGGACTGTATATTCTGTAGGTTTAGGTTTTACTTAGCACTATATCTCTCCCATATCTCTTCCAGGTGCTTGTAAGGGCACAGATAACAGACCAGTAGGATTCCAGTTGAGGTTGTTTTAATGACGATGATTCACAGAGCAGTAATGGCACGGAACAGCGTATGGCTTGACAATCGTGTTTAACAAGAGTTTGTGGTTCTGAAAAGGGGGAAATTAAATACAATAGTAAATTGCAGGTATAGGCTTAATACAACCTCCAATTACATAACCTATTGTAGCCATTTTATTTGTAGTTTATCTGCTGAACAAGGCAACACAACCTAACAACATGGCTGTGACTTCACTAATGAATAATCAGAGGAGTGCAACTAAACAGCACTACTGAGCAGCACCATCATCCTCACACAACTGCATGAACTTGAATGTATTATGCATCCACAAGGCTCATTGCTAACAAAATACCCACATAATCTATACTGTATACATCCATATAACCACAGACTATACACTGAAATGCTAAATGTCTGAAATGAGATGACAGAAACAACAGGGTTAGCAAGCTTACAGTTGCTAGCTCGCGGTAAAAACGTGAATTAGCATAACAAAAGGAGTGCGTCCACAACACATGAATTGTAAGAAATATGACCTCACATTTCTGAAGGACGCACACTGGCCTTGGCTAAAACAAAGAACGCTAACTTAAGGTAATCACAGGAGATGGCTGGAACTTATCACGGCTTGTGTACTTTGTAGTTACTTCCTTCTCCTCAGTTAGAGATCGCCCAGCATGCTCTGCTCCACATCACCGGTGGGGGGAGCTACGGCTCTCCTATGATGAACTAATATTTACTCTCGATAGTCCTTGTATTCTAATTCTTAATTCTATGTGCCTGCCTAGGTTTCCCAGTTGCTTTCTTACAAAGTTATAGTGTAAGAACACTTTTAAAGCCTCAAAGGATAAGATGATCCAACTTTCAAAACCTTTTGGCTAGCAACAGCGGTCAACTAGCTAGCTAGGTAGCTGTTTAGCTTTCTAGCACATTCATAAATGTGGTTGTAAACTATTAATAAGCTAGTTAGCTACCACATGTTCTTGTCAAACTGTCAACAGAGTAGCTAGCAATCCTCAAGATATGCCAAATAACTGTCTAAAATCCACTTCAGGGCAAATAAATCAGATTTGACCATTTAGTCACAAGTTGCATGGCCAGGAATCAGATTTGTATCTGATTTCAAACCACCTACGGATGTGTTTTGAAATGTGGCTTGAAATATCCGATTTCCATGTGCTTTTGGCTGTTCAGACTGCAGGAAAAAAGACATATCCGAATTGGATATGCGAAAAAATTGGATTTGAGTCACTTCAAACTGGCAATGTGAACAAGGTTGAATCAAAAACAGTACAGTATGATGACAGGCAGAAACTGCTTCTACAATATAAATCTCTGATCACACTTGTAGGTGATGTCATGGCGATGTTGGCTAGCTAAGCTGTTTTTAATGAAAATGAAAACGTGTCAGTTTGTCATTTTCACGAGGTTGGAGTGAACATGTTCAACTACTTAAGACATTGGCTTGAATCTAAGCTGTGCATTTAGATTTAGAAAATGAACAACTAAGAAATCATTTTTACTTCTCTCATTGACTTCTTAAACCACAAACCCCGGTCTGGTCTGCATCACAAGCGTTCCCGGAAGTCTTGCAGTGTTGCGCCTCTGTGTTTAGAAACTATGTGGCTTAATTGTGCGTGAGTTGCCAACTTATGAGGTAAGTCAGTCTAAAAAACAGTAGGCATACTTTGTCCCTGTTTTCAATGCTTTTGCGTCAACATTTTTTTAATCAACAAAATCAAAAGTGGTGGGGCATCCGCATACTAGGTTCGGTTTGCTTCTAGCAGAACTCGGCTAGGCTAGGCGAATACTCCCTTAAAATGCATTCGCTTGAAAAACAAGATTTATGTTTTTTCAATTTTACTGTTTGTGCCTCTTGAGACACCGTTGCAATATCTTAGCCAGTATACACTTCCTCAAAATAGTACAAATTTATCTAAGGTAGATAAAGAAATCTGTACTAATTTTGACCTTTTTGCAGAGGTCTTAGTCGCACAATTTGACATCTAACTAAGATGTTTGGTACAGTATTTCTCAAGCAAAGAAATATGTGCATGAAAACTTGTCTCTCATTGAATGAGAACCAACACTACATGTTCCCACTCCTACTAGAAGTAGTAATGTTGACCAATCAACGACGAAGGGGCGTAGACTTTGGCTACCGAACTCCGATTTGCCATCAGAAACATTTGTGTGTGAAAGAACAGCTGGAGAAAAAAAAGTGCCGATGACCAAAATGAACAAAAACATCAAATGTAATCATAGAATACTGTATGCACAAACTGTTTCGACAGGGAAGCATGCGGTAAGCTTTAGATGTCCGCATACTAGGTTCGGTTTGCTCCTAGCAGAACTAAGCTAGGCGAAGCAAACGTCTGTGACTCGCATACTCTCTTAAGACTTTGCTTTAAAAATGAGAAAAAAGTCAATATTACTGTTTTTCCCTATTGAGACGCCGTAGGAACAACATACCCAGTACCACTTCCTCAAAATAGTCAGAATTAATCTAAGATAATCTCAAATTAGTCACGCAATTTTACATCTAAGATTTTTGGTCCAGTATTTCTCAAGTGAAAACATGTACATGAAAACTAGTTGCACCTCGTTGAATGACAACAACAAACACTTATTTGAAGAATCCCGTCCATAGTTCCCACTCATACTAGGAGTTGTAGTACTGTTGACCAATCACTGATGAAGGGGCGTAGACTGTCCCCAGGCGCTCTCATTTGTTGACTTCTGTAACCGTAAAAGCCTTGGTTTCATGCATGTTAACATCAGAAGCCTCGTCCCTAAGTCTGTTTTACTCACTGCTTTAGCACACTCCGCCAACCCTGATGTCCTTGCTGTGTCTGAATCCTGGCTTAGGAAGGCCACCAACTACAACATTTTCCGTCAAGATAGAACTGCCAAATGGGGAGGAGTTGCGATCTACTGCAGAGATAGCCTGCAGAGTTTTGTCATACTTTCCAGGTCTATGATCAAACAGTTCGCGCTTCTAATTTTAAAAATGAATCTCTCCAGAAATAAGTCTCTCACTGTTGCCGCCTGTTATAGACCCCCCTCAGCTCCCAGCTATGCTCTGGACACCATATGTGAATTGATTTCTCCCTATCTATCTTCAGAGTTCGTTCTGTTAGGTCACCTAAACTGGGATATGCTTAACACCCCTGCAGTCCTACAATCTAAGATTGATGCCCTCAATCTCACACAAATTATCAAGGAACCCACCAGGTACAACCCTAAATCCATAGACATGGGCAACCTCATAGATATTATCCTGACCAACTTGCCCTCCAAATACACCTCTGCTGTTTTCAATCAGGATCTCAGCGATCACTGCCTCATTGCCTGCATCCGCTATGGGTCTGCGGTCAAACGACCACCCCTCGTCACTGTCAAACGCTCCCTAAAACACTTCTGCGAGCAGGCCTTTCTAATCGACCTGGCCTGGGTATCCTTGAAGGATATTGACCTCATCCCGTCAGTAGAGGATGCCTGGTCGTTCTTTAAAAGTAATTTCCTCACCATCTTAAATAAGCATGCCCCTTTAAAAAAATGGAGAACTACGAACAGATATAACCCTTGGTTCACTCCAGACCTGACTGCCCTCGACCAGCACAAAAACTTCCTGTGGCGGACTGCACTAGCATCGAATAGTCCCCGCGATATGCAACTTGTCAGGGACCAATACACGCAGTCAGTCAGGAAAGCAAAGGCTAGCTTTTTCAAACAGAAATGTGCATCCTGTTGCTCTGACTCCAAAAAGTTTTGGGACACTGTAAAGTCCATGGAGAATAAGAGCACCTCCTCCTAGCTGCCCACTGCACTGAGGCTAGGAAACACTGTCACCAACAATAAATCCGTGATAATCGAGAATTTCAATAAGCATTTCTCTACGGCTGGCCATGCTCTCCTCCTGGCTACCCCAACACCGGCCAACAGCCCTGCACTCCCCGCAGCAACTCGCCCAGGCCTCCCCAGCTTCTCCTTCACCCAAATCCAGATAGCAGATGTTCTGAAAGAGCTGCAAAACCTGGACCCGTACAAATCAGCTGGGCTAGACAATCTGCACCCTCTCTTTCTAAAATTATCCACAGCCATTGTTGCAACCCCTATTACTAGTCTGTTCAACATCTTTCGTATCGTCTGAGATCCCTAAAGATTGGAAAGCTGCCGCGGTCCTCCCCCTCTTCAAAGGGGGTGACACTCTAGACCCAAACTGTTACAGACCTATATCCATCCTGCCCTGCCTTTCTAAAGTCTTCGAAAGCCAAGTTAATAAACAGATCATTGACCATTTTGAATCCCACCGTACCTTCTCCGCTGTGCAATCCGGTTTCCGAGCTGGTCACGGGTGCACCTCAGCCACGCTCAAGGTATTTAACAATATCATAACCGCCATCGATAAAAGACAGTACTGTGCAGCCGTCTTCATTGACCTGGCCAAGGCTTCCGACTCTGTTAATCACCGTATTCTTATCGGCAGACTCAACAGCCTTGGTTTCTCAAATGACTGCCTCGCCTGGTTCACCAGCTACTTCTCAGATAGAGTTCAGTGTGTCAAATCGGAGGGCCTGTTGTCCGGACCTCTGGCGGTCTCTATGGGGGTACTACAGGGTTCAATTCTCGGGCCGACTCTTTTGTCTGTATATATCAACGATGTCGCTCTTGCTGCGGGTGATTCCCTGATCCACCTCTATGCAGACGACACCATTCTGTATACATCTGGCCCTTCTTTGGACACTGTGCTAACTAACCTCCAGACGAGCTTTAATTCCATAACGCTCCTTCCGTGGCCTCCAACTGCTCTTAAACGCTAGTAAAACTAAATGCATGCTTTTCAACTGATTGCTGCCCGCACGACTAGCATCACCACTCTGGATGGTTCTGACTTAGAATATGTGGACAACTACAAATACCTAGGTGTCTGGCTAGACTGTAAACTCTCCTTCCAGACTCATATTAAACATCTCCAATCCAAAATTAAATCTAGAATCGGCTTCCTATTTCGCAACAAAGCCTCCTTCACTCACGCCGCCAAATATACCCTCGTAAAACTGACTATCCTACCGATCTTCGACTTCGGCGATGTCATTTAAAAAATAGCCTCCAACACTCTACTCAGCAAACTGGATGCAGTCTATCACAGTGCCATCCGTTTTGTCACCAAAGCCCTATATACCACCCACCACTGCGAACTGTATGCTCTCGTCGGCTGGCCCTCGCTACATATTCGTCACCAGACTTACTGGCTCCAGGTCATCTATAAGTCTTTGCTAGGTAAAGCTCTGCCTTATCTTAGCTTACTGGTCACGATAACAACACCCACCCGTAGCACACGTTCCAGCAGGTATATCTCACTGGTCATCCCCAAAGCCAACACCCCCTTTGGCCGCCTTTCCTTCCAGTTCTCTGCTGCCAATGACTGGAACGAATTGCAAAAATCGCTGAAGTTGCAGACTTATCTCCCTCACTAACTTTAAACATCTACTATCTGAGCAGCTAACCGATCGCTGCAGCTGTACACAGCCCATCTGTAAATAGCCCATCCAATCTACCTACCTCATCCCCATATTGTTTTTATTTACTTTTTTGCTCTTTTGCACACCAGTATTTCTACTTGCACATCATCATCTGCACATCTATCACTCCAGTGTTAATTTGCTAAATTGTAATTACTTCCCCACTATGGCCTATTTATTGCCTTACCACCTCATGCCATTTGCACACACTATATATAGACTTTTTTCTATTGTGTTATTGACTGTACGTTTGTTTATTCCATGTGTAACTCTGTGTTGTTGTTTGTGTCGCTTTGCTTTATCTTGGCCAGGTCGCAGTTGTAAATGAGAACTTTTTCTCAACTGGCCTACCTGGTAAATAACGGTGAAATAAATAAAAATTATTCACTGCATGTGTTCTGTTAAAATGTCTTTCTATCACCAGGGTCACAGCAGGAAATGCTGTTTTCTCCCGACTGTGATGATGATCCAGTTGATCCAGGTGGCCAATGACACTCGAATATAGCTGCAGTGTTCCCCACTTGACGGGAAAATAGAATGAATGCGCTCTTTTATACTTTTGAAGGGGGGGGGGTACAGAGGGAATATGATTTAGTCATATCAAGCAGTTTAGTGAAACAAGTGTTTTGATGCGCTGCGTCACTCCTCTGTTAATGTGATTATTGGCTTGTTTGCCTTGGAACAGCTCCATTGTTATTGTCTGTATCTATGGGGTAAAATTACTCCCTGCTGTTTCCTTTGGGGCTGGCCGAAAGCCTTGTACATTAAATTATCAATGGTTCTACGGCTGCTGCAAAGGTCAGTACAAAGCCATTTGTAATACTTCCTGTTGAACAACTAGTCAAAGTCATATGTATATCCTTGATTAAGAATGTTAATCATGCATAAAATTGTGGATTATGTTTTGGTATGGGATTGCTGAATTGTTCTACAAAAAAGAGTCTGGAAAACTATAGTTTGAGGTTGTTCATGGTGTGTTCTGAGGACAATATACATATAATTTAACCTGCTCTTCCCCACCATAGATCAGTCCTCTCAGATAATCTTATCATATACACACTTTTTGGGCTGGGTTCAAGTCAGACTGTGTCTGCCAGTGGAGGCTCCTCAGAGGAAGAAGGACCATCCTCCTCAGTGAATTTCATAAAAATATATATTTTAAAACATAAAAAAGGTTATCCTTCTTAGATAAAACAATACTATATAATCACGTCACCAAATAATTGATTACAACCCATTATTTTTGCAATGAACGTCTTCAGTAGCCTCAACAGCACTCTGTAGTTACCACCATGGTGTAGTCGCAGGACAGCTAGCTTCCGTCCTCCTCTGGGTACATTGACTTCAATACAAAACCTGGGACGCTCATGGTTCTCACCCGCTTCCATAGACTTACACCGTAATTATGACAACTTCCGGAGGACGTCCTCCAACCTATCAGATGAACTGTCATGTTGTCCACCCAATCAAAGGATCAGAGAAGGAATCTAGTACTGAAAGCATAAGCCACAGCTAGCAAGCACTGCAGTGCATAAAATATGGTGAGTAGTTGACTCAATGAGAGAGATAGATAATAGTTGAACAGTTTTGAACAAATACATTTCTTCCCAAATTAATTTGAAGCGAGAGAGATTTTGTAATTGTTTTTCATTTTCATTTTCACTTACTAGCAAATGCAGTCAGCTAGTTTAGCCTACTCAAAGTACCCTGCTCAAACAGCGGGATAATAGGTTATCTAGCTGGCTATGATTATCCAACACAACACTGGAACTCTTCCAAGTCAAGGTAAGCTTTTGGCTTTACTAATTTATTGCCAACCGGGCCTGTCCGTGTAACTGCTAAACTGCTTACTGACTAACGTTATTGCATGATTGTAACTGGTTTTCTAACGCATTATTTCTATTAGCTATGTTGACTATGACGTTACTTTAGCTAATATGGTGACAACGATGTAGGCTGTGTGTAGCGGTTATGATATGGTTTGGAAAGGTTTTTTTCGCCTGGTCACATACAGCTGATGTTTTGTGCATTGAAGTCCACAAGCAAAAGGTGAGAGAAGTAGAGCGCATAGATAAAAGAAGGAATACAACGTGGCTGCTATGAAAGTGAACTATGTTTATGCTTGATCAGGGGTGTATTCATTCCGTCGATTCTGTAGAACGGAAGCAAACGGAACAAAACGGGAATAAACATACCTGAATTTGTCCAATAGAAACTCTTGTTTGCAACTGTTGGACTAATGATTACACCCTATATCAGCTAGATGCAGGCAAGAGTGTGCAAGGTGGTAGTGAATGTGTCACTGTCACCTCTAATTTTTTATCTCGACCTGTGTGCACCTACATTGTAAACTTTCATTCATAGGCTAGGTTGTAGCAACCTCACGATGGGTATAGGGAAAATTCTAGCATCATGTAGTAGCCTAAACCTATCATTGTTACATTGAGCTGGGTGAATGGAATATGAATGACAGTCATCCAATATGCTGTAATAGACATAAGGCCATGCTCATGGAACTCTGGACACACTGGTGTCTGCTAATACTCATAACTCCTGTGCTGAGGAAGATGTACAGAACCAGTCAAAAGTTTGGACACACCTACTCATTCAAGGTTTTTTTTCTTTATATTTATTATTTTCTACATTGTAGAGTAATAGTTAAGACATCGAAACTATGAAATAACACATATGGAATCATGTAGTAACCAAATAAGTGTTAAATCAAAATAGATTTTTCAAAGTAGCTCCCTTTGCCTTGATGACTGCTTTGCACACTCTTGGCATTCTCTCAACCAGCTTCATGAGGAATGCTTTTCAAACAGTCTTGAAGGAGTTCCCACATATGCTAGCACTTGTTGGCATCCTTCACTCTGCGGTCCAACTCATCTCAAACCATCTCAATTGGCTTAGGGTCGGTGATTGTGGAGGCCAGGTCATCTGATGCAGCACTCCATCACTCTCCTTCTTGGTCAAATTGCCCATACACAGCCTGGAGGTGTGTTTTGGGTCAATATCCTGTTGAAAAACAAATGACAGTCCCACTAAGCGCAATCCAGATGGGATGGCGTATCGCTGCAGAATGCTGTTGTAGCCATGCTGGTTAAGTGTGCCTTGAATACTAAATAGATCAGACAGTGTCACCAGCAAAGCACCCCCACACCATCACACCACCTCCTCCATGCTTCACGGTGGGAACCACACACGCAGATCATCCGTTCACCTACTCTGCGTCTCACAAAGACACAGCGGTTGGAACCAAAAATCTCAAATTTGCACTCATCACACCAAAGGACAGATTTCCACCGGTCTAATGTCCATTGCTCGTATTTCTTGGCCCAAGCAAGTCTCTTATTATTATTGGTGTCCTTTAGTAGTGGTTTCTTTGCAGCAATGTGACCATTAAGGCTTGATTCACACAGTCTCCTCTGAACAGTTGATGTTGAGATGTGTCTGTTACTTGAACTCTGAAGCATTTATTTGGGCTGCAATTTCTGAGGCTGGTAACTCTAACGAACGTATCCTCTGCAGCAGAGGTAACTCTGGGTCTTTCTTTGCTGTGGCAGTCCTCATGAGAGCCAGTTAGATCAGTGCTTGATGGTTTTTGCGACTGCACTTGAAGAAACTTTAAAAGTTCTTAATTTTCCGCATTGACTGACCTTCATGTCTTAAAGTAATGATGGACTGTTGTTTCTCTTTGCTTATTTGAGCTGTTCTTGCCATAATATGGACCTGCTCTTTTACCAAATAGGGCTATCTTCTGTATACCAACCCTACTTTGTCACAACACAACTGATTGGCTCAAACGCATTAAGGAAAGAAATTCCACAAATTAACTTTTAACATGGCACACCTGTTAATTAAAATGCATTACAGGTGACTACCTCATGAAGTTGGTTGAGAGAATGCCAAGAGTGTACAAAGATGTCATCATATATTTTGTTTAAACACTTTTTTACTACATGATTCCATATGTGTTATTTAATAGTATTTATGTCTTCACTATTATTCTACAAAACCCTGGAATTAGGTGTGTCCAAACTTTTGACTGGTACTGTATGTCTGGCTGCCAATGCCCTGTGTGATGAGTATTTACAGACCGGGAGTTACTCCTAGGGGGGGTTGCCCGATGATGCTGCCAGCTTTACAATAACTACAAAAGTTTACCCAACCATTCAAATCAATCATATATTTATCCCCCTCCTTTGACATGTTCGAAGCTTGCTGTGGCAGAGAAGCAACACTGAGGGGTGTTATCGTGCCTTCAGAAAATATTCATACCCCTTTACTTTGTCCTTATTTTGTTGTGTTATTGCCTAAATTCAAAATGGATTCAGTTGAGATTTTTGCCTCTGGCATACATACAATACCAAATGTCAAAGTGAAATAGTTTGACATTTTTATTAATTCAGAAAAAAATGTACAGCTGAAATGTCTTGATTCAGTAAGTATTCAACCCCTTTTTTTATGACAAGCCTAAATACATTCAGGAGTAAAGATTTGCACGTCACCTAATAAGTTGCATGGACTCACTGTGTGCAATAGGATTTTTTTAATGACTACCTCATCTCTGTACCCCACACATTCAATTATCTGTAAGGTCCCTCAGTTGAGCAGTGAATTTCAAACACAGATTCAACCACAAAGACCAGGGAGGTTTTCCAATATCTCCCAAAGAAAGGCACCTATTGGTAGATGGGTAAAAAAAAAGAGAAGCTGACATTGAATATCCATTTGAGCATGATGAAGTTAATAAATTACAATTTGGATGGTGTACTAATACGCCCAGCCACTACAAAGATACAGGCATCCATACCTAACTCACTTGCTGGAGAGGAAGGAAACAGCTCAGTGATTTCACCAAGAGGCCTATGGTGACTTTAAAACAGTTAAAGTTTAATGGCTATGAAAGGAGAAAACTGAGGATGAATCAACAACATTGTAGTTACACCACACTACTAACCTTATTGACAAGAGTGAAAAGAAGGAAGCCTGTACAGAAATAATAATATTCCAAAACATGCATCCTGTTTGCAACAATGCACTAAAGTAATACTGCAAAGAATGTGGCAAAGCAATTCACTTTTTGTCCTGAATACAAGGTTTTATGTTGGGGGCAAATCTAATAACACATTACTGAGCACCACTCAACATAATTTCAAGCAGAGTAGTGGCTGCATCATGTTATGGGTATGCATGTAATCATGAAGGACTGGGAAGTTTTTCAGGATAAAAAAGACACGGAATGGAGCTAAGAATAGGCAAAATCCTAGAGGAAAACCTGGTTCAGTCTGCCTTCCACCAGACACTGGGAGATGAATTCACCTCTCAGCAGGACAATAACTTAAAACACAAGGCCACATATAAACTGGAGTTGCTAACCAAGAAAACAGGGAATGTTCCTGAGTGGCCAAGTTACAGTTTTGACTTAAATCTACTTTAAAATCTATGGCAAGACCTGAAACTGGTTGTCTAGCAATGATTCAACAATCAATTTGACAAAGCTTGAAGAATTTTGAAAAGAATAATGTGCAAATGTTGCACAATCCAGGTGTGGAAAGCTCTTAAAGACTTACCCAGAAAGACTCACAGCTGTAATCGCTGGCAAAGGTGCTTCTACAAAGTATTGACTCAGCGCTGTGAATACTTATGTAAATTAGATATCTGTATTTCATTCAATACATTTGCAAACATTTCTAAAAACACGTTTTCACTTTGTCATTATGGAGTATTGTGTGTAGTTGGGTGAGAAAAAAAGAAAGAATTAATACATTTTAAATTCAGGCTAACACAACAATGTGGAATAAGTCAAGGGGTATGAATACTTTCTGAAGGCACTGTATATCTAACAGGACACAGTGTGGCAATACTACAATAGAGATCCAACTATGTGTATCTCTATAACAAAACATCTGTAAAAAGGGGATGTTCCTACATCCTAGTAATGCGGCCAATGGTGCTTTACAAGCTGCTGAAGAGCTTGTATTGGCTGAGCATTCAGTTGTTTGGTCAAAGGTGTGGGAAAAAATCTACTGTACTGTAGACTAATACCACCCTGTGGCATAATGGTGTACTGCAGTAATACTCATGTGGATATGGATTTCTCTCTTCTAGATACAGCATACAACAAAGAGAAACTTGACAGTCTTACACAAAACATTGTCGCTATACAAAAAGTATGTTTTTATTACAATATTTGACCGCAAATGCCAGCTTGTGGTATCTAGATGTTTGGTTGACAACATATCCTTGACTGAATCTTAAACATAGCTTGATTGCATTATAAAAACTCCACAGGTAAAAACCCAAATCATTTATGTGATGAAGTATAAAAAGGACTAACACAACCAAACAGCCCAATGCCTTCAGACCGGTCTAAAGTTGTAACCATTCAACATGAGTGGTCCATTGGTCCATCATCATCTGTGCTAATTTGAAATCCCAAAATGCACAGCACCATGATATATACAGTGAGATGCACCCACCTAGTTTTGCGCTTTCCCATACGTGCTCATGAGAGAAAGTGGAGGAGTTCAAGTTTGGGTCGGTGCCAAGGTGACGGTTGATGGAGAGGCTGAAACACTGTCGGGGGAAGCTGCTGTCATCGTGGTAATGGGCACTAACAGAGGTTCAGCAAGGCGCGGGACTGGTTTGGCGATCTTCATGGGGATGAAGACGTTGGAGGCACAGTGCTCGCTCAGATACTCACCGCCCTTCTCCTCGTAGTCCTGCCGGCTGATCCAGCCCTCCCCACCAGGGGGGTGCTCCAAGGCCCAGTCCCGAGCCCCGTACCAGGCATCCACTGCAGGCCGCGACGCCATCATCACCTGGAGAGCAGAGTCAAAACATGCATTCAGAAAGTATTCAGACCACTTCAGTTTTTCCACATTTTGTTACGTTACAACCTTATCCTAAAATGTATTAAAAATATTTTTTTCAATGGCGCAGGGCTCCCGAGTGGCGCAGGGGTCTAAGGCACTGCCTCTCAGTGCTAGAGGCATCACTACAGGCCCTGGTTCGATTCCAGGCTGTATCACAACCGGACGTGATTGGGAGTCCCATAGGGCGGCGCACAATTGGCCCAGCGTCCGGGTTTGGCCGGTGTAGGCCGTCATTGTAAATAAGAATTTGTTCTTAGCTGACTTGCCGAGTTAAATAAAGGTTAAATAAAAATAAAAAATAAAATAAAGAAATCGACCAACCTTAATGACAAAGCGAAAACGAGAATTTTAAATTTGCAAATGTATAAAAAATAAAAAACAGAAATACCTTATTTACTTAAGTATCCAGACCCTTTGCTATGAGACTCAAAATTGAGGTCTCATTGATCATTGATCACCCTTGAGATGTTTCTACAACTTAATTGGAGTCCACCTGGGGCAAATTCAATTGGTTGGACATCATTTGAAAAGGTACACACCTGTCTATATAAGGTCCCACAGTTGACAGTGCATGTCAGAGCAAAAAACTAAGCCATGACGTTGAAGGAATTGTCCGTAGAGCTCCGAGACAGGATTGTGTCGAGGCACAGATCTGGGGAAGGGTACCAAAACATTTCTGCAGCATTGAAGGTCCCAAAGAACACAGCGACCTCCATCATTCTTAAAATGGAAGAAGTTTGGAACCACCAAGACTCTTCCTAGAGCTGGCCACCCAGCCAAACTGAGCAATCGGGGGAGAAGGGCCTTTGTCAGGAAGGTGACCAAGAACCCCATGGTCACTCTGGCAGAGCTCCAGAGTTTCTCTGTGGAGATGGGTGAACCTTCCAGAAGGACAACCATCTCTGCAGCACTCCACCAATCAGGCCTTTATGGTAGAGTTGGCAGACGGAAGCCACTCCTCAGTAAAAGGCACATGACAGCCCGCATGGAGTTTGCCAAAAGGCACCTAAAGGACTCCCAGACCATGAGAAACAAGATTCTCTGGTCTGATGAAACCAAGATTGAACTCTTTGGCCTGAATGCCAAGTGTCACGTCTGGAGTAAACCTGGCACCATCCCTACGGTGAAGCATGGTGGTGGCAGCATCATGCTGTGGGGATGTTTTTCAGCAGCGGGGACTGGGAGACTAGTCAGGATCGAGGGAAAGATGAACGGAGCAAAGTACAGGGAGATCCTTGATGAAAACCTGCTTCAGAGCGCTCAGGACCTCAGACTGGGGCAAAGGTTCACCTGCCTACAGGACAAGGACCCTAAGCACGCAGCCAATACAATGCAGGAGTGGCTTCGGGACAAGTCTCTGAATGTCCTTGAGTGGCACAGCCAGAGCCCGGACTTGAACCCGATCGAACATCTCTGGAGAGACCTGAAAATAGCTTTGCAACGACGCTCCCCATCCAACCTGACAGAGCTTGAGTGGATCTGCAGAGAAGAATGTGAGACACTCCCCAAATACAGGTGTGCCAAGCTTGTAGCGTTATACCAAAGAAGACTCGAGGCTGTAATCGCTGCCAAAGGTGCTTCAACAAAGCACAGAGTAAAGCATCTGATTACTTATGTAAATGTGATATTTCTAAAAACCTGCTTTTGCTTTGTCATTATGGGGTATTGTGTGTAGATTGATGAGGGGATTGTTATTTTTTTTAATCCATTTTAGAATAAAGCAGTAACGTAACAAAGTGGAAAAAGTCAAGGGGTCTGAATACTTTCCGAATGTACTGTAAGTTGTAATATGGTTCTCTCCTTATCACCATATTGTTTAAATTAAGACTTGTACAAGTCACTGAGTATTTATACTGCTGGTATAGAATACTCTTGCCCTACCTTTGTCTCAACATGAACCAATATAAGTTGCATGACACAACGCTGTCCTTAGGAGCAGTAAATTACCACATACACAGACGTTTAATGTACCTGGAAGTGCGACTGGAAGGGCCTCATGGCCAGCAGCTCTCTCTCTATCCTCTCCTTCATACCTGGATACTGTAGGTTCCCTCCCGTCAGGAACACATTACGGGCCAGTGCCTCCTGCTGCTCAGGAGTATACCTGCACACAGTCAAGTCATGCAAACTATGATCAACCTCTTCAGCTACTATGTTAATCATGTTCTAGTTATTGTGGCCATCTGCGTGTTGTTTTTATTAAATGTACAATCAAACAGGTATAGCGAGGAAACGTGCAGTAGATTACCTGGCTAAGACATACTGCAGAGTCTCCATCATGCCCATCTGGTCTTCTCCTATCAGCGACGGCTGGAAGAGGATCTCTGAGACTCGCAGGCGCTCCGTACCCACAAACAGCTGATGGTACTCTGCCATGTTAAACACCGGCTGTGGCGAGAGGAGGTTGTCAACAGGGCTAGTGGAGCCTCCATCACAAGAGGTTTAATCACAATCTATATTTCGTTCTGTATGAATGTGGTTCAGACTGTTGTGTTTATACCATTAAAATAGTAGAGAATATTGCTTTACCTGCACAGGCTTTTCTGTCTCTGTGTTTTCCTCGCTGAAGTCTGGATCCATCTCTGTCACCCCGTCCCCTTCGTCCATTGGCTGCTCCATTTCTGAGGCCTGACAGAGAGAGATTTCTTACTTGTCAATTAGTTTAACGCCAACATTATTCCCAACACTGTGATACGTTGCCATAGTCTAGGCTGTTTTGAAAGAACTGTTTTGTTGGACATTGTTGTCATCCTAATTCAATGCTATCGTTTGCTAGCCCCTATGATCACCTGTAAGAGCCGCTGCCTGCCCTGCTCCACCACCAGGCTCAGCTTGTTGATGTAGGACTGCAGCTCCTCAGCAGAGTCCATGTTCAGCTGTACCAGGTTCTTATGGAACTGCTCCAGGTAGCCGTCCTCCAACAGCTCCTACGCACATGACCAAGCACACACACACACACACACACACGGTTTACCTCAATGGATACGACTGGTGGTTAAAATGTCAAGGAAAGCTTTAACGCTTAGGTCTATAAGTGAAATGTGGTGGTTTAGGGGAGAAAAGGGGTAGCGGTTAAGGTTCATAGTTGACCAAGTCGATAAAAGGTAATGGTTCTTGCCTGCACTGTCAGTAGTTTATCCAACCGCTCTTGGTCCTGCTGTAGCTTCTCCTCCCTGCGCCGGGCGTTGATCTCCTGTAGCCTGCGCAGCTGCTGGGTGCGTCTCTCCTGCCTCTCCTCCACACTCACCACGCCGCCCAGCCCCTTGGCAGAGAAGGGCAGCTGCATGCGGTGCACCTCCTGCTCATAGAACTCTACACTGCGCCACTTTTCCAGCTCTGAGAGACACCGAGAGAGAGAGAGAGAGAGAGAGAGAGAGAGAGTCAGGAAATGAATCACATAAAGTAAGGCACCACAATTACTGTTTCATATAATCGCACTACATCTCTGGCCTCATGGCAGGCAGACCTTGGTGGTAGTCTGTGGCTGTGTAGCTGTGTTCGTGGAGCAGCTCCTCCATGCGGCTGAGGGTGACGGCCGCCAGGTGACCAGGGTACTTCAGCTGGAGCAGACGCTGAAGATACGAGGCCGCCTGGCTCCCGCCCACGTTCACACGCTTACAGTTGCCTGCATCCAGCCTGGGGAAACAGCAGAGGAAAGAATGTTACAAGGTGTGTGGCATGTGTTAAAATGGCACGTAGGGGCCTGAGCATTGGAGCAAACAGAGCAGCTGCACCCCCACTTTCAAAATAGGGATGCAAACTTGTGTTTTTGCACCTTCACTTTGTTTTACCAGAAAGTGATCATGATCCATTTGGTAATTTGTCATTTTCAAATGATTGGTAATGTTTTGAGCAAGTCTGTATTAAAATAGATACATCCATCTAATATATGATATAATAATTAACAGACCGCATTCCCCCCTCCCCATCACCACAAGATGAATGGTTTTGCTCACTGGAAAGTCTTGCTTCAGTCCCGCCCCGCTATTTTGGTTCAGTGCAGTTAGAAAGCACTAGTTGCACCATTTTTCATCTGAAAAATACATGTTTTCTCTATTTTGTTGTGCTGTTGTTACATTTGCATCGTTGTTTCATGTCCTGTGGTGTTGTTACATATCATTTGAGCTGCGTGCACCACCAGCAAACTCATTGCATCATTTCACTTTTCCTGTACGAACCATGATGAGCACGGCATGTTGAGATTAGGTGTCTCTGTAGCACAGACTCTGACTCGGAGTAGCCTTCCATCAGCCTACCAAATGTTGCACATTAGCAGAAAACTGCATGTCCGGTAGCTCGTGGACTGTCAATGAGTAGCTTGCAAGTAGATAATGAGAAATCATCAGTAAGCCTAATATTACATGATTAAATCTGTGAAATAATTTAACTCCCCAAGCTGTTTGCAGGCGTTTAACACCATTCTGCATTTTTACCATATATTTTCCCAACTTCAAATATATATATACAAGACTATTATAAATTAAATGAAACTGTTCCACGAAAATGTGCATATAAAAATCAGAACTGGCATGTACATCGGTAGAAATGGTCAGATAAATTGGCTCTAGGTCACGGACAGCCCTAATGGAAACCGAGGTGTCAACACTTGGTAATGACAGGCAGCTGTGAAGAATTCATTTTCCACCTCGGCAAATGTGTTCAGTCAGCACAGAAGAAGCATGCTACACCCAAGGAAAGCTCAACTAATCCAACTGTCATTAGAGGGGGATCTTACAAGAAGATTTTGGAGTCAATGATCAATTACTCAGGAAGTTCAACAGATCGTCAAGGAGGCTGCAACTCTTCTGAAAAGGTAAGAAACGATTTAGCTGGTAGATTTTGTTAAAAGACACCACTGGTATAAAGCCAGTGGTGTCATTCTCAGCAAAACCCTAGGGTAAGTAATGGCAAAATGACTTATTTAGCCAGCCTTTATTTTCATTGCCAAAACCAACCTTGCGTCGTGTATCGTGGTGCCGATAGAGTGCCAACCTGTCACTTCTTGGTCAAAAGCACTCAATGGTCTCGGCATTGGAACTTTTCTGTTTATTGTGGTATAGGGTGATCTAAGCAGAATTCAATATAATTATAATGCATAGGCATGTTTCATTGTAGAAATAGATAACCGTAGAAATAGAATGTAAGCTTTCGTGGTAGCCTATTGCTTTTCGTGGTTGTAGATGGAACTGTGCGTATTGGAAACGTGTTTGTGGTAGGCCGGCATTGCTTAATTGATTGAGTGGGTGGGGGTGAATTTGATCCACAGAAGTGTATTGTGCCGTATCGTAACATGTTGCTGAACTCATGAGCTGCATCCATGTTTGAAATAGGCCTACAGGTCTATGTGTTTGGCAAGACAGCTGTACATGACTGCGTCTCACTGTAGTAGGCTGTAGACTATGTTTTGGTTATTTGCATATGCCTTTTGTTTACTGCGTTTTTTTGTTTACTGTTAAAGTAACTAGTCTAAATATAGATTGTATTATGCCTTTATCGATCTGATATTTGGTTTATAGGCCTATAGTAGGCCTACCCCTGTTCTGTTCACATTCATTTGTTTGCATTTGCAGTTGTGTCGGTAATCCAAGCCAAACTGCTATTCAGTTTTTTTGTTTTGCAAGAGTTACTAGGTTTCTACTTTCAGCATTTAGCTTGCATTATTTTGGTGAGACAGCTGTGTTTGGCTGCATTCACATAGGCTGTTTGTAATAGGTGAATTACCCTATCTGGTAGCCCATATTAATTTCCAAAATGGCCTTTCTTTAGTGTGTAGGGCGCTGATACAGCGTAGCGGAGATGGGCTACAGATTTGGCAGCAACCTGTCACTTCAAAAGCTCACAATGTTCTCGGAATTTGAACTTGATGTTTATTGTGGTATAGCGTGATATAAGCAGAATTCAATATAATTCCAATGCAAGAAACCCCAAAAAATGTCCCCCCTCACCGATTTCAACTGCACCCTTAATCACTTTATCCTGGCGCTGGGTCTGTCTGCTTGGCTTGGTAAGTAATATCGACTGGTAATATACTCTGTTTCACGGAAATATGGCTCTCTCGGGATATGCTATCTGAGTCGGTACAGCCACCGGGATTCTTTGTGCGTCGCGTCGACAAAAATAAATATCTCTCCGGGAAGAAAGGCGGGGGTTTATGTTTCATGATTAACGACTCATGGTGTAATTGTAACAACATAGAGAAACTCAAGTCCTTTTGTTCACCTGACCTATAATTCCTTTATACAAACTGGAAACCATATATCCTGAGGCTGCATTTATTGTAGCTGGGGATTTTAACAAAGCAAGCTTAAGAACAAGGCTGCCTAAATTCTACCAGCATATTGATTGCAGTACTCACGGTGGTAATACACTCGACCACTGCTACTCTAACTTCTGCGATGCATACAAGGCCCTCCACGCCCTCCCTCAGCAAATCTGACCCCGACTCCATTTTCTCCTCCCTTCCTATAGCCAGAAACTCAAACAGGATATACATGTGACAAGGACTATTCAACGCTGGTCTGACCAATCGGAATCCACACGCGGACTGGGACATGTTCTGGGTAACCTCATTGAATAATATCGATTTAAACGCTGATTCGGTGAGTGAGTTTATAAGGAAGTACATTGGAGATGTTGTACCCAGTGTGACTATTAAAACCTACCCTAACCAGAAACTGTGGATAGATGGCGGCATCTGCACAAAACTGAAAGCGTGAACCACCGCATTCAACACCATAGTACCCTCCAAGCTCATCATTAAGCTTGAGGCCCTGGGTCTCAACCCTACCCTGTGCAACTGGGTCCTGGACTTCCTGACGGGCCGCCCCCAGGTGGTGAAGGTAGGAAACAACATCTCCACTTTGCTTGATTACCAACAACGACGAGACAGCCTATTGGGAGGTGAGGGCACTCGGAGTGTGCTGTCAGGAAAACAACCTCTCACTCAAAGTCAACAAAACAAAAGGAGATGATTGTGGACTTCAGGAAACAGCAGAGTGAGCACCCCCTATCCACATCGACGGGACAGCAGTGGAGAAGGTGGAAAGTTTTAAGTGTCTCGGCGTACACATCACGGACAAACTGAAATGGTCCACCCACATAGACAGTGTGGTGAAAGCGCAACAGCGCCTCTTCAACCTCAGGAGGCTGAAGAAATTTGGCTTGTCACCTAAAACCCTCACCAACTTTTACAGATGCACAATTGAGAGCATCCTGTTGGCCTGCATCACGGCCTGGTATGGCAACTGCACCGCCCATAACCGCAGGGCTCTCCAGAGGGTGGTGAGGTCTGCACAACGCATCACCGGTGGCAAACTACCTGCCCTCCAGGACACCTACAGCACCCGTGGCACAGGAAGGCCAAAAAGATCATCAAGGACAACAACCACTGAGCCACTGCCTGTTCACCTCGCTACCATCCAGAAGGCGAGGTCAGTACAGGTGCATCAAAGCTGGGAAAGAGAAACTGAAAAATAGTTTCTATCTCAAGGCCATCAGACTGTTAAACAGCCATCACTAACACAGTGAGGATGCTGCCTACATACAGACTTGAAATCATTGGCCACTTTAATAAATGGATCACTAGTCACTTTAATAATGCCGCTTTAATAATGTTTACATATCTTACATTACTCATCTCATATGTACATGCTGTATTTTACACCATCTTGCCTATGCAGCTCGGTCATTGCTCATCCATATATTTATATGTATATATTCTTATTCCATTCCTTTACTTAGATTTGTGTGTATTAGGTAGTTGTTGTGGAATTGTTACATTACTTGTTAGATATTGCTGCACTGTCGGAACTAGAAGCACAAGCATTTAGCTAAACTCGCAATAACATCTGCTAACCATGTGTATGTGACCAATAAAATGTGATTTGCTGTATAGTGGTTTTACCTTCCATTGATAACGGGTAGGATGTGAGAGCAGTGGTAGCCAGAGGAGAGGACAATGCCGGTGTGTAGGGGTGTGAGATTGCTGAGAGCATTGTTGTAGTAGAGGCTGTACAGGCAGTCTACGCCATAGGACACATGAGGAACTCTGTAGCACTCAAAGAGCAGCTCTGACATCATCTGGCGACTGTGCAGCGGGTTGCAGGGCGCCTCTGTGAGCACTATAGGATGTTCAACACTGCCCTAAAGAGGGGAGAGAACGGAGAGAAACCACATCAGATGTGCTTGAAGGACCAACTATCTAGTTAATTACCTTTGTCAGTAAGTTATATTCAAGACTGAGAAGGCAGAACGGTCTAAACAGGACAAGCAACATAGGAAATTGTGCAACATAACTTGAACACCTTACCTCAGTCACAACTCCGAGGTGGCTGAATATGTAATCGAACATCAGTTCCTGTATCTCGAAGTTTACAACCACATTTCGGTCAAACTGGCTTTTCAGGAGCCATCGCACCGGCTCGAGGTTAGAAATGTCATTGCCGATTTGGGTTTCACTTCGCGCTGCCCCTCTGCTCCTCGCCGCCACGGACTTGAACAGAAGCCGCGGTGCGCCTAGTTCGTCCCCTTTGCATGCCCAACCGGCCCTTGTTTGAAAAGAGCCGTTATCTATTATTATCGGAACTGGTGATGGTTGTAAGCATTCGCCAGAAATCTCGAAAATCGGATCGGGAGAGGATTTGTAGTCTTGAAAAGAAAATATTTTGCATGTTGTGTCTGTTTTGGAAGTCATTTTGAAAGGGTGTTACTACAAAATGCGCCCGACTAGAAAGCTTGTACTAGAAACCAAGAGTTCCGCGTAGCTCTCGTTACGTCTTGACAACGTAACAATTATTAAAGGGGCAGTCAGAAGTTGGTACATACATTATTTGACTTATAAATTAATTGTACCAATTGATTCTTAAAGAATATAACTTATACACGCCTCATGCGCTTAGTTTAACTGCTGTACCCCATCAGAACCCAAAATATAAGCTTGTTTTACTCAAAACATGGTTAAACTATACTTTGATATCATGGATGGTAAGTCCATGCATCCATAGCCCTGTCTATGAATTTGAGAGTGATTACATTTCTCCAGCCCCATCCCTCAGCTTTCTACTGAAACAGTGGCAGGGTAACCTGTTGTTATTGTTTAAACTGCTGATTGGCCCTTCAATTGTAAAATATGTATATATTACATCCTCTATTATAGTAGATCCCCTAACAACTATTGTTATATTACTATTTAATGATCAATTGTGAAGTCTACTTCCTGATATTTTTATTTCGTTTTTTATATGGATGGCTTAATTTATCTACAGCAGACCTTTTTTTTTGCCTCTATCTACGGAACAGGTTAATGTGAGTACAGCCTGTGTGTGATAACCAATTATGTATATAACCTTGGATTACTGATGCTATTTATTTGCCATTGAGAGGCTTTGAAACCAACAGTCGGCCATATTGGCACTCCCCAGTCGGCGCAGTCCTCCATAGGAATGAATGGAATTCTACAGTATTTCAATTAAATGTTTCAATACATGTATTTAAGTATCTTATGTATCTTGTAGTGGGAACAGTAACATTAGCAATCTCAAAAAATTATACTGTGGCACAGTGGTCTAAGGCACTGCATCGCAGTGCTAGCTGTGTCACTAGAGATCCTGGTTCAAGTCCAGGCTCTGTCTCAGCCAGCCGTGACCGGGAGACGCATGGGGCGGCGAACAATTGGTCCAACGTCGTTCGGGTTAGGGGAGGGTTTGGCTGGCAGGGATGTCCGTGTCCCATCGCGCCCTAGCGACTCCTGTGGGCGGCCGGGCGCAATGCACACGGACACAGTCGCCAGGTGTACGGTGTTTCCTTCAACACATTGGTGCGGCTGGCTTCCGGGTTATATGGGCATTGTTTCAAGAAGCAGTGCGGCTTGGCTAGGCTGTGTTTCGGAGGACGCACGGCTCTCGACCTTTGCAGCGATGAAACAAAGTTGTAGCGATGAAACAAGACTGTAACTACCAATTGGATACCACGAAATTGGGGACAAAACGGGGTAAAAAAATAAATAATAATCAATTATACTTTAAGGAAAATGTTTTTATATAGATATATATTTTAGCTCACATAATAGAATTTTATATAACTTCAAAGTATGCATTAGGTGTCTGTCATAGAATACATGTGGCAAAAACGAATGTAGACATTAATAAATGCATTTCTATAGCTTCCAAAATATTTTTTACAATTGATATATTTATTTTTTGACTTTTATTTAACCAGGTAGGCTAGTTGAGAACAAGTTTTAATTTACAACTGCAACCTGGCCAAGATAAAGCAAAGCAGTTCGACACATACAACAACACAGAGTTACACATGGAATAAACAAACATACAGTCAATAATACAGTAGAAAAAAATGTATATATACAGTGTGTGCAAATGAGGTAAGATAAGGGAGGTAGGGCAATAAAATAGGCCATAGTGGCGAGGTAATTACGATATAGCAATTAAACACTGGAGTGATAGATGTGCAGAAGACGAATGGGCAAAAAGAGATACTGGGGTGCAAAGGAGCAAAATAAATATATACAGTATGAGGATGAGGTAGTTGGATGGGCTAGTTGGATGGGCAGCATAGAACTGGAAGGAAAGGCGACCAAAGTAGTAATTGGCTTTGGGGGTGACCAGTGAAATATACTTGCTGGAGCGCGTGCTGCGGGTGGGTGCTGCTATGGTGACCAGTGAACTGAGATAAAGCGGGGCTTTACCTAGCAGAGACTTGTAGATGACCTGGAGCCAGTGGGTTTGGCGATGAATATGAAGCGAGGGCCAGCCAACGAGAGCGTACAGGTCTCAGTGGTGGGTAGTATATGGGGCTTTGGTGACAAAACGTATGGCACTGTGATAGACTGCATCCAATTTGCTGAGTAGAGTGTTAAAGGCTATTTTGTAAATGACATCGCCGAAGTCGAGGATCGATAGGATGGTCAGTTTTACGAGGGTATGTTTGGCAGCGTGAGTGAAGGATGCTTTGTTGCGAAATAGGAAGCAGATTCTAGATTTAATTTTGGATTGGAGATGTTTAATATGAGTCTGGAAGGAGAGTTTACAGTCTAACCAGACACCTAGGTATTTGTAGTTGTCCACATATTCTAGGTCAGAACCGTCCAGAGTAGTGATGCTGGACGAGAATTGAACCCTTTGACACCCCCATAGACTGCCAGAGGTCCGGACAACAGGCCCTCCGATTTGACACACTGAACTCTATCAGAGAAGTAGTTGGTGAACCAGGCGAGGCAGTCATTTGAGAAACCAAGGCTGTTGAGTCTGCCGATAAGAATGTGGTGATTGACAGAGTCGAAAGCCTTGGCCAGGTCGCTGAATACAGCTGCACAGTATTGTCTCTTATCGATGGCAGTTATGATATCGTTTAGAACCTTGAGCGTGGCTGAGGTGCACCCATGACCAGCTCGGAAGCCAGATTGCATATCGGAGTAGGTACGGTGATGGCGTAGCAGTCGGATGTGTCTTTGTCCTGTCTGTCCCGTGTAAATAGTATTCGTATTTTTCGTATACATTTCGTATATATTTTAATTTCACTTTCCATCTAGGAACTGAATATACATTCCTACATTCCGCCTCACCCAATGTGGTACGGACCTGCTATTTTTTTTTATACTTTAGAACCGTAACCCCAATCAGAAGCTAGCCAGATAACTAGCTAGTAGTCAGTTAGCCACTGCTGCGGTCTTCYCCCTRAACTCGGACACAGCRAGCTTCAATACCYGGCCAATACCTGCCAGTCTGCAAGCGCGATATCAACCCAGAGCATATAGGACTGCTTTTTCTCTACCACATCACCGGATTCCTGACGCAAGCTCTGGACAATTACACCCGTATTATCACAGCTGCATAGCTGCAACCGAGTGGCTACTACTGGCTAACACCTCTGTCCCGAAGCAAGCACCAGTTCCTAGCCTTGAGCTAGCCTCGAGCTAGGCCCATCTGCGGCTAGCGCGAAAGTAGTCTACCAGCGAATTCTTGGGCTACAATACCTCTTTTGCCAATTGGACTGGACCTTTTTTTGCCGACACAGAGCCCTGCAATCCATCACAACTGGTCTAAATCAGCTACAAGCTATTTAGCCATTTTTTTGCTGCTGCTAGTAGCTTTTACCTTCTGCACAGACACCAGCCCTGTTATAGCCTGGATATTACTCACCAATTTACCAGCATCGGACTGTCCTCTCGACAACAGCCGGATTCCTGCGTAATCCCTGAGCCACTACTTCTGATCCTCACAGCTAGCTTGCAGCTAGCGCAGTTAGCGCCACTGCCACGAAGCTAGCACCATTAGCAAACACAATTCTACAATTCACAACCTCTCTTTCGCCATTCGGCTTGGATTCTCTGGATTCTCTGTCGACACGACCACGTCTGAGCAGACCCCTCCGTCTGAGCAGACCACCCCCGGGCTACTAACTTTAAACGCCGCGTGCTAGCTTAGTGGAGGCCTCCTGCTCCATCTACGGCTGCCCCTGGACACTATGATCACTTGGCTACATAGCTGATGCATGCTTGACTGTCCATTAATTCACGGTACCCATTCTGTTTATTTGTGTTTTATCTGTCGGCTCTGTGCTTTAACTCAGGATCTGTGTGTAGTTAATCCGACCCTCTCTGCCTAGTCGTCGCCATTTTTACCTGTTGTTGCTGGTTAGACTAGCACCCTGTTATTGCTGCTGTTATCTTACCTGTTTTTTTTAGCTAGCTCTCCAATCAAGACCTGCAATCACTTTATGCCTTATTGTATGTCTCTCTCAAATATCAATATGCCTTGCATACTGTTGTTCAGGCTAGTTTTCATTATCATTGTTTGGTTTGCAATGGACCCTGTAGTTCCACTCTCCGTACCTCTGATACCCCTTTGTCCACCCCCCACACATGCGGTGACCTCACCCATTGAGACCAGCATGTCCAGAGATACAACTCTCTTATCATCACCCAGTGCCTGGGCTTGCCTCCGCTGTACCCGCGCCCCTCCATACCCCTGTTCTGCACATTATGCCCAGAATCTATTCTACCACGCCCATAAATCTGCTCCTTTAATTCTTTGTCCCAACGCCTAGGCGACCAGTTTTGATAGCCTTTAGCCGCACCTCATCCTACTACTCCTCTGTTCCTCGGTGATGTGGAGGTAAACCCAGGCCCTGCATGTCCCCAGTCACCCTCATTTGTTGACTTCTGTGATCGAAAAAGCCTTGGCCTCATGCATGTCAACATCAGAAGCCTCCTCCCTAAGTTTGCCTTACTCGCCGCTTTAGCACACTCTGCCAATCCTGATGTCCTTGCGTGTCCGAATCCTGGCTTAGGAAGGCCACCAAAAATTCTGAGATTTCCATACCCAACTATCACACTTTCCGTCAAGATAGAACTGCAAAGGGGGAGGAGTTGTAAATCTACTGCAGAGATAGCCTGCAAAGTTCTGTCATACTTTCCAGGTCTATGCCCAAACAGTTCGAACTTCTAATTTTAAAAATTAATCTCTCCAGAAATAAGTCTCTCACTGTTGCCGCCTGCTACCGACCCCCTCAGCTCCCAGCTGTGCCCTGGACACCATCTGTGAATTGATCGCTCCCCATCTAGCTTCAGAGTTTTGTTCTGTTAGGTGACCTAAACTGGGATATGCTTAACACCCCGGCAGTCCTAACATCCAAGCTTGATGCCCTCAATCTCACACAAATCATCAAGGAACCCACCAGGTACAACCCTAAATCCGTAAACATGGGCACCCTAATAGACATTATCCTGACCAACCTGCCCTCCAAATACCCTCTGCTGTCTTCAATCAAGATCTCAGCGATCACTGCCTCATTGCCTGTATCCGCCACGGGTCCGCGGTCAAACGACCACCCTCATCACTGTCAAACGCTCCCTAAAACACTTCTGCGAGCAGGCCTTTCTAATCCACCTGGCCCGGGTACCCTGAAAGGATATTGACCTCATCCCGTCAGTTGAGGATGCCTGGTCATTCTTTAAATGTTACTTCCTCACCATATTAGACAAGCATGCTCCGTTCAAAAAATGCAGAACCAAGAACAGATATAGCCCTTGGTTCACTCCAGACCTGACTGCCCTCGACCAGCACAAAAACATCCTGTGGCGAACTGCAATAGCATCGAAGAGCCCCGCGATATGCAACTGTTCAGGGAAGTCAGGAACCAATACACGCAGTCAGTCAGGAAAGCAAAAGGCCAGCTTTTCAAGCAGAAATTCGCATCCTGTAGCTCTAACTCCAAAAAGTTCTGGATACTGTAAAGTCCATGGAGAACAAGAGCACCTCCTCCCAGCTGCCCACTGCACTGAGGCTAGGTAACACGGTCACCACCGATAAATCCGTGATAATCGAAGACTTCAACAAGCATTTCTCAATGGCTGGCCATGCCTTCCTCCTGGCGACTCCAACCTTGGCCAACAGCCCCGCCCCCGCTGCTACTCGCCCAAGCCTCCCCAGCTTCTCCTTTACCCAAATCCAGATAGCAGATGTTCTGAAAGAGCTGGAAAACCTGGACCCATACAAATCAGCTGGGCTTGACAATCTGGACCCCCTATTTCTGAAACTGTCCGCCGCCATTGTCGCACCCCCTATTACCAGCCTGTTCAACCTCTCCTTCGTATCATCTGAGATCCCCAAGGATTGGAAAGCTGCCGCGGTCATCCCCCTCTTCAAAGGGGGAGACACCCTGGACCCAAACTGTTACAGACCTATATCCATCCTGCCCTGCCTATCTAAGGTCTTCGAAAGCCAAGTCAACAAACAGATCACTGACCATCTCGAATCCCACCGTACCTTCTCCGCTGTGCAATCCGGTTTCCGAGCCGGTCACGGGTGCACCTCAGCCACGCTCAAGGTACTAAACGATATCATAACCGCCATCGATAAAAGACATTACTGTGCAGCCGTCCTCTCATCGACCTGGCCAAGGCTTTCGACTCTGTCAATCACCATATTCTTATCGGCAGACTCAGTAGCCTCGGTTTTTCTAATGACTGCCTTGCCTGGTTCACCAACTACTTTGCAGACAGAGTTCAGTGTGTCAAATCGGAGGGCATGTTGTCCGGTCCTCTGGCAGTCTCTATGGGGTACCACAGGGTTCAATTCTCGGGCCGACTCTTTTCTCTGTATACATCAATGATGTTGCTCTTTGCTGCGGCGATTCCCTGATCCACCTCTACGCAGACGACACCATTCTATATACTTCCGGCCCTTCCTTGGACACTGTGCTATCTAACCTCCAAACGAGCTTCAATGCCATACAACACTCCTTCCGTGGCCTCCAACTGCTCTTAAACGCTAGTAAAACCAATGCATGCTTTTCAACCGTTCGCTGCCTGCACACCGCACGCCCGACTAGCATCACCACCCTGGACGGTTCCGACCTAGAATATGTGGACATCTATAAGTACCTAGGTGTCTGGCTAGACTGCAAACTCTCCTTCCAGACTCATATCAAACATCTCCAATCCAAAATCAAATCAAGAATCGGCTTTCTATTCCGCAACAAGCCTCCTTCACTCACGCCGCCAAACTTACCCTGTAAAACTGACTATCCTACCGATCCTCGACTTCGGCGATGTCATCTACAAAATAGCTTCCAACACTCTATCAGCAAACTGGATGCAGTTTATCACAGTGCCATTCGTTTGTTACTAAAGCACCTTATACGACCCACCACTGCGACCTGTATGCCCTAGTCGGCTGGCCCTCGCTACATGTTCGTCGTCAGACCCACTGGCTCCAGGTCATCTACAAGGCTATGCTAGGTAAAGTGCCGCCTTATCTCAGTTCACTGGTCACGATGGCTACACCCACCCGCAGCACGCGCTCAAGCAGGTGTATCTCACTGATCATCCCTAAGCTAAAACCTCATTTGGACGCCTTTCCTTCCAGTTCTCTGCTGCCTGCGACTGGAACGAATTGCAAAAATCTCTGAAGTTGGAGACTTTTATCTCCCTCAACAACTTTAAAAATCTGCTATCGAGCAGCTAACCGATCGCTGCAGCTGTACATATGTCCATTGTAAACTCACCCCCCAATTTACCTACCTCACCCCCCATACTGCTTTTATTTATTTATTCTTTCTGCTCTTTTGCACACCAGTATCTCTTCTTGCACATGATCATCTGATGATTTATCACTCCAGTGTTAATCTGCTAAATTGTAATTATTCGATTTATTGCCTACCTCATGCCTTTTGCACACATTGTATATAGATTCTCTTTTTTTCTACCATGTTATTGACTTGTTTATTGTTTACTCCATGTGTAACTCTGTGTTGTCTGTTCACACTGCTATGCTTTATCTTGGCCAGGTCGCAGTTGCAAATGAGAACTTGTTCTCAACTAGCCCTACCTGGTTTAATAAAGGAAATAAAAAAAAAAAAAAAAAAAAATGGTCGGTAATCTGTTTGTTAACTTGGCTTTCGAAGATTTTAGAAAGGCAGGGTAGGGTAGATATAGGTCTGTAGCAGTTTGGGTCTAGAGTGTCTCCCCCTTCGAAGAGGGGGATGACCGCGGCAGCTTTCCAATTTTTGGGGATCTCAGACGATACGAAAGAGAGGTTGAACAGGCTAGTAATAGGGGTTGCACCAATTTCAGCAGATCATTTTAGAAAGAGAGGGTCCAGATTGTCTAGCCCAGCTGATTTGTAGGGATCCAGATTTTGCAGCTCTTTAAGAACATCAGCTCTCTGGATTTGGGTGAAGGAGAAAAGGGGGAGGCTTGGGCGAGTTGCTGTGGGGGGTGCAGGGCAGTTGACCGGGGTAGGGGTAGCCAGGTGGAAAGCATGGCCAGCAGTAGAAAAATGCTTATTGAAATTCTCAATTATCGTGGATTTATCTGTGGTGACAGTGTTTCCTAGCCTCAGTGCAGTGGGCAGCTGGGAGGAGGTGCTCTTATTCTCCATGGACTTTACAGTACCCCAGAACTTTTTTGAGTTTGTGCTACAGGATGCAAATTTCTGCTTGAAAAAGCTAGCCTTGGCTTTCCTAACTGCTGGTGTATATTGGTTCCTAACTTCCCTGAAAAGTTGCATATCACAGGGGCTATTTGATGCTAATGCAGTATGCCACAGGATGTTTTTGTGCTGGTCAAGTGCAATCAGGTCTGGAGTGAACCAAGGGCTATATCTGTTCCTGGTTCTACATTTTTTGAATTGGGCATGCTTATTTAAGATGGTGAGGAAGGCATTTTTAAAGAATAACCAGGCATCCTCTACTGACGGGATGAGGTCAATATCCTTCCAGGATACCCGGGCCAGGTCGATTAGAAAGGCCTGCTCGCTGAAGTGTTTTAGGGAGCGTTTGACAGTGATGAGGGGTGGTCGTTTGACCGCAGACCCATAGCGGATACAGGCAATGAGGCAGTGATTGCTGAGATCTTGGTTGAAGACAGCAAAGGTGTATTTGGAGGGCAAGTTGGTTAGGATGATATCTATGAGGGTGCCCGTGTTTACGGATTTGGGGTTGTACCTGGTAGGTTCATTGATAATTTGTGTGAGATTGAGGGCATCAAGCTTAGATTGTAGGATGGCCGGGGTGTTAAGCATGTCCCAGTTTAGGTCACCTAGCAGCACAAGCTCTGAAGATAGATGGGGCAATCAATTCACATATGGTGTCCAGGGCACAGCTGGGGGCAGAGGGTGGTCTATAGCAAGCGGCAGCGGTGAGCGACTTGTTTCTGGAAAGGTAGATTTTTAGAAGTAGAAGCTCGAATTGTTTGGGCACAGACCCGGATAGTATGACAGAACTCTGCAGGCTATCTCTGCAGTAGATTGCCACTCCGCCCCCTTTGGCAGTTCTATCTTGTCAGAAAATGTTATAGTTAGGGATGGAAATATCTGGGGTTTTGGTGGTCCTCCTAAACCAAGATTCAGACATGGCTAGGACATCCGGATTGGAAGAGTGTTTTAAGGCAGTGAATAAAACAAACTTGGGGGAGTGCCAAGATGGAGGCAGGGTTCAACACAGTGCTTCCTACCAGTCATCTAGTGTTTACAAATCATTGGTGATAGTCTACTGTATGACCCATAACATTTCATTTTTACAGTAGGCCTTCTGCAGTAAGGACTCCGTGAATGAGTGTCTACCACCAGAGGGGGCAATGAAAGCTGGTCTGCTGCATTAGAGTGTCTGAATGAATAAACATCAAACAAAGCATGAATTTGTCTTTTGGACATTCAGAATTAAGTCCAAGTAGACTTGAGCTCCTCCTATAAATCTATTCTTAGGTTGATATGATATGCTATCCCTATCAACCCCATTTCTGAAAAGGCCTTGATTTAGTCTGGTCTGGCACTGGCAGTATTACTGTCAATTGACTAGACAAAGTGGAGCCTCAGCTGGTGATATAGGGCACCCTTGGCACTGAAAGTAGACACTCCACCACCAAAGGCTCTGGCCCCTATCACTCCAATGGTAAGGGGTCACATGAAGATCCTCTATCGTTCTACCCTTCTGAATCAGCATCAGCCCATATACTATGCTGCATCCTTTCAGCAATACCGTACCATGAGCTAGTCAATAAGAGGAGTACTTCACATTCACCTATGCATTTTTCATGCCACCTTTGTTCTAAAACCACAGAATTATGCTGAAGGGTCTTCCCTATCAGATCATGCATGCGCCCTAATATCATTTAATTTAGAGACAAAAGGCATATTCTCTGTGTAATCAAACAAATGGTGGATACATTTTATATTTATTTCAGTGCAGGGACTTGATTGGTGGGATACCACAGATTTGGGAGGAGGGAAGGCTGTAGCTTGATGTTGTGCCACTGAATCAGAGGCACAGTTCACTGCTCAGGCACAAAGCTCTAAGACAGGCAGTATCCTCTGATGCTACTGAGCAGATCTAGGTCATCTCCCACACAGGCTCCCAGAAGGCAAGACGTGACATTGTACCGCTGTCCCTAACACGGCGAGCTCTTGCTTGTTGTGCATGTCATACTGTGATGAACAGCAGAGGAATTAATATGCTACATCCGCTTTGGGACTGCCATGATGCAGCTCCTCCATTTTGTCGGAGCAGAAGACTCGTTTTCAGTGGCAGCACAGGGTAGAGAGATCCTAATTAGCTTGTCATCGGCTGTCATATTCAAGTGTTCCAGCAAGACTCATTAATGACATTTATTGGGTTATTGTCATGTTACTACAATGTTAATAATATTACCACTATTATAATATAGTTGTGGTAGTAGAATAGCTATAGCAGCAATAGCTAAAAGTCTTGTTTTCTGCTGCAACTCTTTTTGCTCAGATCATGAGATGAAATGGTGAAATGTCATTTTGAATCTTTGTGCACGCAGGACTGGTCAAATAAAACGAGAAAACCTCCAACTATCTGTGACATGAATGAATGAGGTGGAAGGGAACACAGTTTACATAATAGGGTGAGGCTTGCATGGAGATTCCAACTGCTGCCTCTGATATCAGAGCCACAGCAGCAAACCTAAACACTCCTCCATCCCCGCTCCCCCGCACACACAGAGACTGTCACTACCTCTCTTCTCAGTCTGAAGCCCTGTAAGCATAACAGATATTTTTAGGCCATAGAGTGATTAATGTGTTTATGCACATGTCACTTTGCATGCATCCCTGGCTGTGTAGAGTCTGTGTGTATACGTGTAAATCGTGTTCATGTTTCACAGTGGATCCAAGTAAAGAATTTAAAATTCTATGTGTGTGTGTCTGTGTGTTTATTTATTCCTATGTGAATTGCATGTCATTGTCAACCATTTTGTATAAGCAGCAGATTGCAGTTTTCAATTCTAAACAAAAATGCTCAGTTTTTTTCTCAATCCAGGACACTATATTTTTTCCTTAGATCCCTCCCTCCCTGTTGTTAGGGCTCTAGATTGGTTCGAGTTGCTACCCTCTTCATCCAGTGGGATTTACAGACAGACAACCTGAGTTCCTTTTGAGTCTTGCCACCCAATTATTGTGGCCATGGCAACTATCTGAGACTTTTGCCCCCAGTTGGCTGTTAGCAGGCTATATGCCTACAGTATCTTTCCCCCTTCAGACATCCCTCTCTCATCTTTGCTGAATTAATCCTCGCCTCTGTAACCCGAAGCTAAATTGGTCATCACAACAACCAATTTGATGCCATCTCAGTAATAATATGTCTGAAGATCAATTTCTTCTGAAGTTCCAAATATGCAAATACAGAACAAAATGTTTTTGTGTCCAGATTTGTTTGCACATTTCACTGAATTCAAACCCGTTTTCCATTATGAAGGTGCAGTTGCTGTTAATGTGAATCCAGTTGGTGGTGTGTGTGTGTGTGTGTGTGTGTGTGCTGAACATTTGCAGCCTATCCTCTGTCCAGTATTAGCCCAGGGTTTGCACATGATGGGGGAGGGAGCTTAGTCACTGAGATGCCCCAAGGACTCTCCGGGAATATCTTTCCTCACTATCCTCCACTACACACACACACACACACACACCACACACACACATACACAACACCACCACACACACACACACACACACACACACACCACCGTCTGCCTCCACACACAGATAGAGATTAGCCCTATCTCACAAGGATGGTTGAGCCACATGCACACACACACACACACACACACACACACACACACACACTGTGCATGCCTGAACACAAATGGCAGCATGGCAAAGCAGCCTATGCCAAGCATGAAAATATGTGGAACTTTCTCTGTCCTCTGGGTTGATGCTAAATTTAGAGCTTTCATTGTCTTTCACGTTGTTGTCTCTTTTTGTCTTTTACCAATGCACAATTCAACACGACCAAAAATGACAGTTCCGTCTTTCCTTCATTTTCATAATATATTCCAGCAGAAGGAAATATTAGAAATGCTTTGAAGTCCTCTTCTTCAACCCTGTGCTAGAGCACATTTTGCAAACGCAGGCACCAAAACCTGACGACAGTAATACTGCAATGCGTTGTGACACGTCGGAACCGATTACGAGGGAAAAATATGAGGTGCCTCTTATCATCTGAGGGATTACTGTTGGAGGCATCAAATGCTTCAGAGGTTTAGCCCATTCTTCTTAATTTTCTTAGATGTTTCTGCATTTTCATGTCATTTCGTAATTTGGGAGTTACAAAGCAAAGCATACGCACATGACATGAGTGTTGAATCCAACTAAAATGCCATGCGTATTCAAGACACCCGACATAATATATTAGCCATTTGGTTTCCAGGCCACCTAACCATGAGGAATTTAGTCATTCTGAGTAGTCTACATTGGAAATATAACGTAAGACTACAGGGTCATTTAAAATGTACTAGGCTATTACAGATAGTTTATAGCAAACATGCGCAAATGTAAAGCGCTAGTCTGGGTAGGCCTACCAGTCTTTTTAGCTGACATTCCACTCCTTGTAGCCTACTCTTTGGCATATGACACCGAAGGAGTCAGTGAAACGTTACCTAAAAAGAATGGTACTAGCAAGGCCTGTCCAATGTTCTGCAATGCGGAAACGAGTTGAATTTTCCGATGCACGCGGGTCATTCTCTCTAATTTAGCAGCTGAAAAAACATGGAATTTGTTACATTTTAAGTATCTGACTCCATGAACAAAACTGTACATAGGCTACGCAGGTGTAGCAGGTAGTAAGTAGCCTATTATCAATTAAAATGCTCGGACAACAAATAAGAGACCATATTAAAAACAAGTTTTGTTTTGATAAAAATTAGGCTACATTAAATATATATTTTGTAAGTGCATTGGCTACTTGGGTCAAAGGGGCATGAAACACAACTTTGGATCCAAATTCGTATAGCGAATAAACTAAAACACAAAAATAAATAATCTAACGAATATACGAGGCCTTGATATTTAAATATTTTATATTTACTCCATAAACATTAAAGTGATTTCACACCTCTGATATTTGTTTTTGCATTAGGAATAAAAAGACTAAGACAGTATGTATTATAAACTAGACTTATATGAAACGTATATTACCTCTGCCGGATCAATACAATCATAACGAAAAATATTGGAACAAATTATGAATCAAATTGGGGGGGAAGGGGGAGGGGGGGGGAATGATTAATAAAAAAAATAATAAGCCTAATCAAATATGCAAAATAGCTAATCGAATAAGTAAAATATTTGGTATAAATGAAGCGTAAGAGCTAGCATTCATGCCTCTGGTAACAAACACCCTTTTCTCCTTCCAAAATCTCAAAGTAATCTCTCTCTCTCTCCCCCTCACTCACTCACTCATCTCTCATCTCTCTCTCTCTCTCTCTCTCTCTCTCTCTCTCTCTCTCTCTCTCTCTCTCTCTCTCTCTCTCTCCCTCTCTCTCTCTCTCTCTCTCTCTCTCTCTCTCTCTCTCTCACTCATTCACTCATTCACTCTCTCACATGCACACACACCGCTTCAGAACCATGAGGGGTTTGTGCATGCTGAGCAAGTCATTGCATTGGCAGTCTATGAGGACACGTGCCTAGTCCCCCTCTAAAATTCTACCGCTTGTGGTTTGCACTTGTCACGGCTATAGCAATACTGAGCGCAACATCAAGACCCACACCGACAACTGCATGGAGAGGTCACAAACAGGGACATTCGATCACATTAAGCAACATGATCAATTTGAATTAGGAGGAATTGATTTACTTCGTTTCTTCTGACGCCAAGAAAGTGACAGGAGGGATTTGAGAGTGACATGGATAATCAAGACCAACAGACGGGATTTTAAACGACAGCCTGTGTGGATGTAACGGTTGGGCAGCCGTTAAGAACAACGTCGATACGTCTTGGCAACAGGCATGATTATCTTTCTCTCACAGCAGCAGCCAAAATAGCTCATAACCACACTGCATGTATTTCTTCAACACTTTTCAAATTTGATCCAATTGATATCTGAAGATTCACATTTTATCTCACAACAATGGCTCACTTAATTCGACACAAGATCGGCAACAAGCTGACCAATGCAGCCAACACAGTGTCCAATAAATCGCAGGCCAAGGTCAGCGGAGTGTTCGCCAGATTGGGCTTCCAGGCCGCTACAGATGAAGAGGGTCTGGGGTTCGTGGACTGTGATGACTTGGACTATGATTACAGGCAGGGGATGCAGATGGACATCATGCAGGGCGACGAGGAAGGGGGAGAGATGGACGGAGGAGACGAGTTGACGGAGGGAGACAGCCACTACCAGAGAGATGGCACCGGCCCAGCATCCTCCTCCATCAAGAACACTGGGGCGTGTAACGAGTTGGCATCAGAGGTCAAACCCAAAATTACGTCTTGGGAAGCGGGGTGGAACGTCACCAATGCCATTCAGGTAGAAATGATTTGAAGAATGACATGAACATATTGTCACTATGTCAATGTAGGCCTTTTGTCAACAATCGCCTTGGAATATACGCCATACATATCATTTCAGAGCACAATGCATTACGCTATATCATTCGGAAGACCCCAATTTCCATTCTACAAAAAACCGAAACAGACCTTTAAAACGACTATAATTTTTCACATTCACATGTAAAAATAGACTTTCATTTATTTCTTCCAGATAAATGAATTGGCCTATTTTATGGCTTCTTATTTCAAAATCCCTCATTTAAAACAAGTGATTCCTAAATATATATATATATTAAACATAAACAATGGCAGTTGCCTTCATTTCATCAGACGAGGATGTCAATTAAATACGAAGCATTTTGAGATTTTAAAGGAAAATAGGGATCTATTCTAGATAGCCTATTTCCTATCAGTAAAAAACAGACCCAACTCCATCTGGAATGAATACAATTATTTGGATTAGCCTCAGGCACAATAAGGACCATTTCATTATTCTTGATAACATTTCACAGTGGATTATGTAAAATAAATCCAGTCTTGGTGAGGAAATATCTTAGTTATTACATTTTAAATTAAATCAACAAAAAATAAGCATCGTTTCAAATCAAATTCCAATTCTGAGCCTGCACGCTTAGTGGCCTGACAGATATATACTTTTTTCTCTCAACTCAAATCGTTAAATGTAGGTTTCCACACATGTAGCCATATGATTATGCAAATAAATGATGTTTGTTATAATTATGCAACTTTGAATGTCATTCATTTCTTGTATATGTGGGGCGGGGAGCCTGTCACTTCGATAAGACCGTGACCATTACGACTCAACTGTGCTTGTGTATCCGCAGGGGATGTTCGTCCTTGGGTTACCCTACGCCATTCTTCACGGAGGATACCTCGGACTCTTTCTAATCATATTTGCGGCTGTTGTATGTTGTTACACCGGAAAGATTCTTATTGCGTGTCTGTATGAAGAGAACGAGGATGGGATTCTGGTGCGCGTGAGGGACTCCTACGTGGACATCGCCAACGCGTGCTGCCAGCCACGGTTCCCGTCTCTGGGCGGGCATATTGTTAACGTTGCTCAGATCATTGAGTTGGTCATGACCTGTATCCTGTACGTGGTGGTCAGTGGCAACCTGATGGTCAACAGTTTCCCCAACCTGCCGGTCTCGCAGAAGGCCTGGTCTGTAGTCGCCACGGCCGCCCTCTTGCCTTGCGCGTTCCTCAAGAGCCTCAAGGCTGTGTCCAAGTTCAGCTTGCTTTGCACTATCGCGCACTTCGTCATCAACATCCTGGTAATAGCCTACTGCCTCTCCAGAGCCCGGGATTGGGCCTGGGACAAAGTCAAATTCTATATTGATGTCAAGAAGTTCCCCATCTCCATTGGCATCATCGTCTTCAGCTACACGTCCCAGATCTTCCTGCCCTCGCTGGAGGGGAACATGCAGAGGCCAAGCGAGTTCCAATGCATGATGGACTGGACCCACATTGGAGCCTGCGTCCTGAAGGGCCTGTTCGCTCTGGTGGCATACTTGACTTGGGCAGATGCCACCAAAGAGGTCATCACGGACAACCTGCCGTCCACCATCAGAGCAGTGGTCAACCTATTCCTTGTGGCTAAGGCCTTGCTGTCATATCCGCTGCCATTCTTCGCTGCTGTAGAGGTCTTGGAGAAGTCTTTTTTCCAGGATGGAGGGCGCGCCATATTCCCTGACTGTTATGGGCCGGGAGGAAGTATTAAATCCTGGGGACTGGGCCTCCGGTGCCTCCTGGTGGTGTTCACGTTGATCATGGCCATCTTTGTACCTCACTTCGCACTCCTCATGGGCCTCACCGGGAGTCTTACCGGCGCCGGGTTGTGCTTCCTTCTCCCAGCTCTCTTTCATTTAAAGCTGATGTGGAGGAAACTTTTATGGCACCACGTGTTCTTTGACGTCGCCATATTTGTCATAGGGGGCATATGCAGCATTTCTGGTGGTATTCACTCAGTAGAAGGGCTCATTGAGGCATTCAAATATGGAGTCGAAGAATAAGAACGTTCTACCTCTGTAGCCCATACCTTAAATTTGGTCAATCATAGGCGCGTAATGACAGACTGATTGACAGCGCATAAGGGATACTGTGTAATTGTTTTACTTCGTTTTTTTTGTTTTGCCTTCTTGACGACAATGTGCAATAATAAACTTTATAATCATAGTGTAGAGTATTGTACTGAAATGTTGTGTTAACTAGGAAGGGGGTAATGCAGTGTCCTTGGAGAATGGATCATCTCTGAAGCAGTGAATATCATGCAAGGTTTGATCAGGCAAGGTTAGCACAACCCATGTGAAAATGAGCTGTGCATAGGCCTCACTTGTGTGTGGATGTGTTGATATCTGCATTGACAATGAGTTTATTAGCGTTTTATTATCGGTTTCTAGCTGCTAAAGAATTAGATAACAAGCTCATACCAGATTCTGTCGACTTAAAGATAAAATACGCTCGGAGCACCCACGTGGGATGGGGCTATATGATAAATGTAGTTGGTTAATCAAAACATTTCGATTAGTTTTCAACTGTACTTGGTTTTTGGTGTTTCAAGTGTCATTATGGATGAAGTGAATTATTGCAGTGCAAACCAGTGGCTCTAAATGTTTATATGAAACCATCTGTCTTCTGTAGTCTACCTATCTGTTGAACGTGAATTGTGCTTTCATTGAATTAATCATGACGTGTAAGAAAAGAGTATGTGTTGAATTAGTAGAGAAATTAATCGAATATTTGATGCGTTATGCTCATATCTTTGGATTCATTATATGTCTATAATTTGTGCACGCTCATGTTTGTGCGAAAAAATAATATATGGGTGAATAAAATCTATGTTTTTATGGATGAATATAGACAGTTTTGAGGGCTTTCTGTAAAACGGTCAAATGGAAGCAGAGTCTGTGGATTAGGAAGGCAGTATGTTGTGTGGAGGAGGATTCTGCTAATTATCATAGGCTCACTCACCTCACATGCACATGTGCATTGTCTGCCTGTATGCTTAGACTCAACATGCATTCAAATTTTCAAAATTTACTTGAATAATTTTGTAGCCGTAACACACAATATATTTTATTTAACCTTTTTTTAACTAGGCAAGTCTCACAAATTCTTATTTACAATGAAGGGCTACCCCGGTCAAATCCTAACCCGGACGACGCTGGGCCAATTGTGCGCCGCCCTATGGGACTCCCAATCACGGCCGGTTGTGATATAGCCTAGAATCGAACTAGGGTCTGTAGTGACGCCTAAAGCACTGAGATGCAGGGCCTTAAACCGCTGCGCCACTCGGGAGCCCATATATTAAGCATAACAAATATGATTTGAAATGACATTATTCTGCACAGTAAAAAGCACCACATCTTTCATTTCCTGATTTGCAAGTTACAATAGTAACAATTCTACTCAGAATGAGGATGTTCTGATATGTGTCCCACATGATGCTTGTGAAAGTTCTGATGCTCTTATAACTAGGGGCCAGCATTGGATACTTTGGGGACCTCAGTGGACCCCAAGGAGTCATCAGCATACATTTTAAAAATACAAAAATTAAAAGACATGCCCCCAGATAGCATATGATAGCAAAATGTGTAGATTTGCAGGAATTTAGCTTTAGAACTGCAACATTTTCTTTCAGCCTCACTGTACCTGACCACTCACCAAAGGGGATAGGTGTTCAACAGTTCAACAGTCACTTTACAATGAAAAAGGAAGCTATGATCCCTTATTGATGTCACCTGTTAAATCCACTTCAATCAGTGTAGATGAAGGGGATTAGACAGGTTAAACAGGGATTTTTAAGCCTTGAGACAATGGAAACATGAATTGTGGGAGAGGGTGAATGGGCAAAACAAAATATTTAAATGCCTTTGAACGGGGTATGGTAGTAGGTGCCAGGTATTAGTGTGTCAAGAACTGCACCGCTGATGGGTTATTCATGCTCAAATGTTTCCCGTGTGTATCATGAATGGTATACCCCCCAAAGGACATCCAGCCAACTTAACACAAGTGTGGGAAGCATTGGAGTCAACATGGGCCAACATCCCTGTGGAACACTTTCAACACCTTGTAGAGTCCATGCCCTGACGAATCGAGGCTGTTCTGTGTGCAAAAAGGTGTGCAACTCAATATAAGGAAGGTGTTCATTGTATAAATATCACATGATTTGATCGCAAATTGAGTGCCAAATCAGAACTACAACCATCTAGACTAGAGCTAGGGATCAACTTAGGTAAATTCTTCATTGCATTTGACATGCCTTCAAAAAGTATTCACACAACTTGACTTTTGCCACATTTTATTGTGTTACAGCCTGAATTTAACATGGAATAAATCGTTTTTTGGGCACTGGCTTACACACAATACCCCATAATGTCAAAGTGGAATTATGTTTTTCAACTATTTTTTTTACAAATTAATAAAACATTTAAAGTTTAAATGTCTTGAGTCAATAAGTATTCAACCCTTTTGTTGAGACATGCCACAATAAATTCAGGAGTAAACATGTGCTTAACAAGTCACATAATAAGTTGCATGGACTCACTCTGTGTGCAATAATAGTGTTTAACATGATTTTTGAATGACTACCTCATCTCTGTATCCCACACATGCAATTATCTGTAAGGTCCCTCAGTCGAGCAGTGAATTTCAAACACAGATTCAACCACAAAGACCAGGGAGGTTTTCCAATGCCTCGCAAAGAAGGGCACCTATTGCAAGATCGGTAAAAAATAAAACATTGCATATCCCTTTGAGCATGGTGAAGTTATTAATTACACATTGGATGGTGTATTAATACACCCAGTCACAACAACGATAAAGGTGTCTTCCTAACTCAGTTGCCGGAGAGGAAGGATACCGCTCAGGGATTTCACCATTAGGGCCAATGTTGACTTCAAACTGAGGATGGATCAACAAAATTATAATTACTCCACAATACTATAAAGAAGGAAGCCTGTACAGAATAAAAATATTCCAAAACATGCATCCTGTTTGCAACAAGACACAAAAGTAATACTGTAAAAAACGGGGCAAAGCAATTACATTCTTCTCCAGATGTGGAAAGCTTTGAGACTTACCCAGAAAGACTCACAGCTGTAATTGCTGCCAAAGTTGCTTCTATAAAGTATTGACTCTTATGTAAATGAGATATTTTCAATACATTTGCTAAAATTAAAAAAAACATGTTTTCACTTTGTCATTATGGGATATCGTGTGTAGATGGGTGGGCTTTTTCTAAATGTAATTTTATTTATTTAATTCAGGCTGTAACACAACAAAATGTGAAATAAGTCAAGGGGTATGCATACTTTCTGAATGCCCTGTATACAGCATATCTCTTATGCAAAGCACTGATAACAAAATAATTTTTTATTTGCGATCTGCTGAATATAGTTTTATTGTAACTAAAATATGTTCATGGCATTATAGGAAAGCAGTGCTATTTCAGAGGGACAACCCAGCTGGCACATAACGTTCGGAGAACCATATGTTTCTTAGAGCTTGGTGAGAATGTGGTTGTCCAATGATTATTTTTGCATACAACCTTCCCACAACTTTCTGGGAATGGTGCAGGATAGTTGTTTGGCTTTGAAACATTTTCAGCACATTTAAGGAACTTAACAAAAATACATTATTTTCTTGGCATTTCATTACTTTAACAGAATGTTTCCTAAAAGTTCAAACATGGTTACATTTCATAAAAATTTTGGCAATGCTCTAAGAACGTTCTAGAACTGGTTTGACATTAGGAATGCTCTAAAATAGTTCAGAGAAGGTTAAGTAACAACATTCTTCTGTGGGAATTTCAGTACTTCAGCATAACGTGGTTCTATTTAGAGTCATGTTCTGAAATTGTTCCAAAAACATTAAGAAACAATATTCTTCTGTGGAAATTTCAGTTGTTCAGCATTACATTTCCTGCAGGCTTCCTCATGGTTCTATTTAAAGGATCATTCTGACACTTTATAATCAGTTATTATGCTTTTAGTATATATCCAGTACCGTAAGATTTGATACATTTTGATGTTTTATGGTTTTTGTTAGTCATACTGCACAATTCCTTGTTTTTGTTATTTTGAAGCTTCTTTATTGCCCTTGTCTACAGCATATTACGATTCCCAGGGTGCATTTCTTCACCCATTATGCAATGCTCTGCCTCGTTAGCCTGCAATTAGCTTAGCTAGCTGGCTATCAAGCCCAAATGAAGCTTAGCCCAAATGAAGCTTATGTCATAAGTTATGAGTGCATTTCACATTACTTATGGGTTGTAAATATATTATAAATCTTGCATGAATGTCATGCTAAATACATGTTAATGTCATTGTCACCAATTAACTGCAATACACTCGAAAATAATTTGAAGATAGATACTAAGTAGGTAGTTACACTAACCATAACACAGAGTTACTGTATCTAGCCAGTTAGCATGCTAGTTATCCTGACTGCTACATCCGAAATAATAGTATTTGCAACAATAACAGCCAAGTTTCATTTTAGCGACTGTCTTATAAACAACAGTCCAAACAACATGAAACATTAGGCCTATCTAAATAGCTAAACCTGCTGCTTCTGAAATAAAGTGTTTTCAAATATGACAGTGACTTTCCAAACATCCATCCAACAACACTTAGATGCCTATTGGATATGGACGAAGCCATCGGTGACATCACCCTGTTGTTTTCTATGAAAATGCTCAGTGGCGCGTTTGATGATTAGGAAATGTCATTTCAGCGTGTCGCCATCTTGCTACATGGAGGAGTTTTTTGGAAACATTGCATGCGCAGTTTGAGCGACTCTAGGAAGTGATGTTGCATGCTAGCTCAGTGCTGCCCCCTCTCAAGGAGTATCTCAAGTTGAAGGCCGACCAAAGTACTGCAGGCTGCCATTAGCAACTAAATTGTCCTTATAACTTTGTATGTGTGTGATTTTAAAGTAATCGGTTCAAGGACATACACTACATGACCAAAAATATGTGAACACCTGCTCGTCAAACATTTCATTCTCATTCCAAAATCATGGTCATTAATATGTAGTTGGTCCACCTTTGCTGCTATAACACTTTCTTGGGAAGGCTTTCCACCAAATGTTGGAACATTGCTGCGGGGATTTGCTTCCATTCAGTCAAAAGAGAATTAGTGAGGTCCGGCACTGATGTTGGGCAATTAGGCTTGGTTTGAAGTCGGCGTTCCAATTCATCCCAAAGGTGTTCGATGGGGTTGAGGTCAGGGCTCTGTGCAGCCCAGTCAAGTTCTTCCACACCGATCTCGACAAACCATTTCTGTATGTATCTAGCTTTGTGCACGGGGTGCATTGTCATGCTGAAACAGGAAAGGGCCTTCCCCAAACTGTCGCCACATTGTTGGAAGCACCGAATTGTCTAGAATGTCATTTTATGCTGTAATGTTAAGATTTCCCTTCACTGGAACTAAGGGGCCTAGCCCAAACCACGAAAAACAGTCCCAGACCATTATTACTCCTCCACCAAACTTTCCAGTTGGCACTATGCATTGGGGCAGCTAGCGTTCTCCTGGCATCCGCAAACCCAGATTTGTCCGTCGGACTGCCAGATAGTGAAGCGTGATTCATCACTCCAGAGAACGCGTTTCCACTGCTCCAGAATCCAATGGCTTTCCACCACTCCAGCCGACGCTTGGCATTGCGCATTGTGATCTTAGGCTTCTGTCCAGCTGCTCGGCCATGGAAATCTATTTCATGAAGCTACCGACGAACAGTTCTTGTGATTGAGGGTGACTGTTGTCGACGTGTGCAGAGGGTCCCTGGTTCGAGCCCAGGTAGGGGCGAGGAGAAGGACGGAAGCTACACTGTTACATACAGTCAATGGTTGTTAGTCCAGGACTAGGCTTAATCTGTATCTGGGAAACCGGCCCTGCATGGATAAATAAAGAGATGCTAAATGTTGACATCACTCTTTTGCAGACCTGGAAAATGTTGTGAAGATGTCAGTGTTATCTAGACTGAGTGGGAAGTTCTGTAATGTATGCAGAAATTAAAGCACAACCCTAGTCCACTATAGTAGGCCTATTCATGTTCATATTGAACATATATACTGTACATCGTCAAATCACGTCATCATGAAATTACTTTACCCTACAAAACCATTGTGTAAGCCTAGGCCTAATGACTGGTCTGTTGAAATAGTTACCCTGAACCACAGGCGTTCGTTTGTGGCAGCCAAACTGGAGGGCATTGCTTTACCCACCATGCATTACATGGTTAACCCTATGCTGAAGGTCCAGCAGGTCTGTATCGGTCTTAATATCTATTAGTGTACATTTTAAACCATTATTCTATATTTGATAGTAGTTTCATAGACCGTAGGCTGGGAAATGTGTAATTATGTTTAAAGTACCTGTCCAGTGTTTCCAGATTTCTATGAAATATGACCTAACCTACAATATGAGTGAAATAGTATTCCTTAAAAAAAATTAAAAGTATGTTAAAAGAAGATTTTGTGTTGGAATGGTGTGGGCGTACCCCTACAACAGAATGGTATGGGGGTATACGACCATAAAAAAATATTCATGTCAGTAGACCACTGATGGGCCTAAGAAATTCCAGCCTTTAGCTATGGCCATGTAAGAGTAAAAAGTAACATTTTATCTATAAATACAGTTTAAACTTTTAGTACATGCCCACATGATCACATCTAAGACAACCTGTTCATGAAACAATAACATTTTATTGAGATCATTTCAGTGTTAATTAAGTACTTCTGTTTGACATTCTCGGAATGTGTACTCATATATAGCCATTGTTTTCAAATGTTCCGCGCATGACACTTCATTCCTGAAACAAGTGACTGATATCTGGAGTGCCACTCAGACTTCATCCAACATCAATGCAACCCTGACACAAGTGGGACAACAGTAACACATTTTTAAAAGGGAGTTTGGGAAGTTAAAGGGGAGTGTATCTGAATAGGCATATGTAGAACTGATTCTATGGCGTAATAATGCTGCATTCATAACCAAGTGGGAAGGTGGTATTTACCAGATACGACTGGGAAAAAATCCACTTAAAACCCCCACAACTGGTAATTACTAGTGGGGAACTGTCATCCTCGAGCACCTTCTCCCACATGCTGACATCACCTACTAAGGAAATTCCCTCGATAACAGCATTTTCTTCATTAAATGCAACATAAAATCAGTTTTTTTTTAACACCAATTTGTTTATATGACAGATTTTGGTTTATGGTTGACGCAGCTTGTTGGCCAATAGCCAATCTGCGTTTCTCAAAGCATGTGAATGCATCCAACATGACTTTACAATGGGTAATTACTACCGAACACAGCAAATGTCACTGCTGGCGGGAGGAGACTGGTGAGATGAACCACTGCAGTAGGTTACACCACTAAGAGCTTATAAAACACAAATACTGTCAGATGACACCAAATGAGGGGGCAGAAACAATCCTGGTAGGTTCAGGATCACAAATGTGATTTGTTTGTTTTACTCATACTTTGATGACATTTTACAGATGGGTTGTTCAAGACTGCACAGAGTTAAAAACCAACAGTCACTCCTGTCTAATGATCCTGAACATACCCCATCGTAGTGGCCACCGTTAACGTTCACTGACTGTGCACCCAACACTACAGGGGCACTATTCATAAGGTTGTGGAAATCACATACTGTTGTAACTGTTGAGAACCATTTGGGAGAATTGAACAAACGTATCCACACTTCTGAACATAGCGAATACAATGGTGGTACTCTTGTTACTTGGTAATACGTGCAATAACAATGAGTTAAAGTAATTAAAATTCACATGTTCATTACTGAATATATAACAGTAACTTTAGAACACCACACAAAACAGACCCACAAACGTAATATTAGTTTCTCTTCTCAGTAAGTTAATTGTTCCCTGAAAATGACTGCTAGCCTATTTAATGGTTGTAAGTGCATGGCTGGCATAGGCAACATAGAATGATGTTCAATTGAAACTTCAAGTGCCAGAGGATACCAGCTCGCTGCAGAATAACAATAAGAGGGCAGGAGGAGAATAAATAAACCTGATGACCTGTAGGCACGGTGTGATACAAAATGTTAGAAGACCAGAAATCCCATGAGCCTCGAATGCAACCCGGTTCAACCCTGTTTACTGCTGCGTTCATAACCAAGTGGGAAGTCGGAATATGCCACATACGACTTGGAAAAAGCCACCTGAAAGGCCCTCCGACTGGTAATTACTAGTGGGAAACAATCCAGAGTTCCCACATGGAGACTTCTGACGTCACCTACTAAGGAAATTACCTTGATAACGACAATTAAATGCAACATTTATAAAAATGAATCTATTAATATGGTTTTTGAATACTATAATTTGTTTGCAAACATGATAGCTGTACTTTACGCAGCTTGTTTACGCAGCTTGTTTGCCATTTGCCAATAGGCTTTTCTCAACAAGTTCAAAGCATGTGAATGCATCCAACTAGTATTTAAGACCTCACAACTGGTAAATTCCCACCTCCCATTTGGTTACGAACGCAGCATGCCGTCATCAGCTTCACTCTGTGTACCCAACAGTGTGTACCCTGCTTGTATGGGCAGTCCGCTGACGGAAGGATGCTTTCTTGTGACAGAAAATTAGTGGGCCAATACAGGAGGTGGCTGTGCTGGCAGATTAGGGGGAGGTCTCCCTTTCAGGGGAAATGTCTGAGTTCCATTGAGATGGCGGCTGATCATTTCTCTGCGACTGCGGCTGCCATGGGGATGCGGATTGTGGCCTGTGCCGTTGCTGCCAGCTCCTCGATCTCTGTGTTTAACCGCCTGATGACCCACTCCATCGCCTCTCGTCCCTGAACAAAATACCAAACACACATGGGGAAGTTATGGGCTGAACATGGCCATACATGGATGAGATTGTTTTCTCATACTATTTCCATTCAAATATTCCATCCAGGCTGCAGGTGTAAAGTGAGAGGACTTACTTTGCCTGCGTTTGCCGAGATGGTTTTGGCCATGAGCCCCTCCAGGTAACTGCTCAGACTAATTCCTTTCACAGAGATAAGTGCCTCTTGTGTCAGTATGGTCCTAAACATAAAGATAAACAGAAGAAAAAGTTTAGCTGTGAAACTCAAACCCATTTATACATTTTGCTGTATTTAACCTTTAAAATCAACCCATAAAAAAAAGGTGTGTGTGTACATCTTACTTTTCGGGATCCTGCGGATGCGGCCTGTATGTTAACTTCTCGTCCACAGATACTATGTTAGTACATGAAATCTGAAAGCAGAGGAAAATGCATCAATGTCAGTTTACAGGGCTAAAGATAGAGTTAGCTACACTATCCACAAATGTACACTGAACAAACAGTGTACATTTGTAACAGGTAAAGTGCTGGTCCCATTTTTCCTGTGCTGAAATAAAAGATCCCAGAAATGTTCCACAAGCACAAAAAGACTCTCTCTCTCAAATGTGGTGAGCAAATTTGTTTACATCCCTGTTAGTATTTCTCATTTGCCAAAATCATCCATCCACCTGACAGGTGTGGCATATCATGAAGCTGTTTAAACGGCATTATCATTACACAGGTGCACCTTGTGCTGGGGACAGAATGCCACAGACGTTTTAAGTTGAGGGGGTGTGCAATTGACATGCTGGCTGCAGGAATGTCCACCAGAGCTATCGCCAGACAATTTAATGTTAATTTATCTAACATAGGCCGCCTCCAACGTCATTTTAGAGAATTTGGCAGTACGTCCAACTAGCCTCAACTGCAAACCATGTGTAACCACGTCAGCCCAGGACCTCCACATCCGGCTTCTTCAACTGCGGGATCATCTTGAGACCAGTCACCCGGACAGCTGATGAAACTGGGTTGGCACAACCAAAGAATTTCAGCACAAACTGTCAGAAACCGTCTCAAGGAATCTCATCTGTGTGATCGTCGTCCTCACCAGGGTCTTGACCTGACTGCAGTTCGGCATCGTAACCGACCTCAGTGGGCAAATGCTCACCTTCGATGGCCACTGGTATGCTGGAGAAGTGTGCTCCTCACCTCTTGAATCCCGATTTCAACTGTACCGGGCAGACGGCGTGTATGGCGTTATGTGGCCGAGTGGTTTGCTGATATCAACATTGTGAATAGAGTGCCCCATGGTGGCGGTGGGGTTATGGTATGGGCAGGCATAAGCCATGAAAACAATTGCCTTTTATCGATGGCAATTTGAATGCACAGAGATACCGTGACGAGATCCTGAGGCCCACTGTCGTTGCATTCATCCACCGCCTCATGTTTTAGCCTGAATGCACAGCCCCATATCGCAAGGATCTGTACACAATTCCTCGAAGTTGTAAATGTCCCAGTTCTTCCATGGCCTGCATACTCACCAGACATGTCACTCATTGAGCATATTTGGGATGCTCTGGATCGACATGTACAACAGCGTGTTCAAGTTCCTGCCAATATCCAGCAACTTGTTCCTGCCAATATCCAGCAACTTGGCACAACCATTGAAGAGCGGGACAAGATTACACTGGCCACAATCAACAGCCTAATCAACTTTATTCAAAGGAGATGTGTTGCGCTGCATGAGGTAAATGGGTCACACCAGATACGGACTGGTTTTCTGATCCACGTCACTACCTTTAAGATGTGTGACCAACAGATGCATATGTGAAATCCATAGATAAGGGCCTAATCATTTAATTTCAATTGACTGATTTCCTTATATGAACTGTAACTCCGCAAAATCTTTGAAATTGTTGCATGTTGTGTTTATTTTTGTTCAGTATACATCCGACAATAGGTTTGAACTCACATTTGTAGATTGCAGCTCAAAAGTCTTTTCCTTGGGGTCCACCACCGAATGTTCCTGGATGTATGTGTTGGTTCGTGTTATACCAATGAGCTGGGATAAAAAAACAAAAAAACAATGACGTCACTGTCAGTGACATGTTTGACATCAATGACAAAACATCCTCAGATCTGTTGATTCACAAGTTAAGGTTTAAGAAACATTTACCCAACAACTTCATGCGGTCTTGATTACACAACACCAGTCTGAAACGTCTAGCTGAGACAACCTTCAGTAGAAGGTCTAGCAGAGCTGAGGTCATGGCAGTGCGCAATCATGTAACTACCACAGAGCTGTACAGACAGCCAACTGTTCTGAGCATTACCCACTTCCCCAGTTCACTGGAATGAGCATCATTCAATATTTTGCCTAGTCTAACAGAAAGCCTATACATACTGACTTAAACCTAACTGCTCCGATTGAATTTGTCAACATTAGTACACTCAACTTCTGATAAACGCAATGGATTTGGATTGTTGCGTGTGCAGAAAAGTATATCAATATCTACAGCAGTGAGACTGGTGACCTGCAATGCACTTATCAGGATAATCATATCAGCGGCAATACTGGAGACAGGCATCCAGTGTGCTGAGGACTTACAGTCTTGGCCAAGGAGGGCAGTCCCCATTCTGTGCTGAGCAGTCTGTTGCTGTATAGCCGGCCCTGTGTGTCCACATGTCTGTTCAACACATCCACCCCTACCACGCCAGGGTTCATTGGGTTGGGATACTTCTGCATTGCTGCCTTGGTCACAGTCTCCCACGGGTGGCTGTGGGGGGGGGGCAAGACAGGAAATCAATATGACTGTAATACTATCATCACGTGGACATCATGGCGTGCGCCAAAATGAATTCATTTGAAAACCTGTCCCGACATTTATCTGACTAAACTTCACGGTGAAGGAAGTTTCTGATGAACTCCAACAACTGAGTGGAGCAGAGACCAGGCTTTGGGGAATTCAGCTCTGACTAGTGATTAACCAAGGTCAATACTTATATATTAAAAATATATTATGAAACATTTACCTTGTACCCATGTTTGTCCTCTGTAGTTGCGTGCCTTTGTTAGCTGCAATTCATACTTATCAATAAACATTAATCAAATTCAACCATCGACTGTTTCCTTGTTGAGATTCAAGTGACATGTGCATTTGCGCTGAGTAGTCAAATGGGAGCAACAGCAATGAGCAAACCGTCAATGGTTGTATTTGTTTAATGTTTATTTAAAAAGTATGGATTTCAGCAATCAAACCGATACGGAACTACAGAGGACAAACATACGTACGTTTCAGAATTAACTTTTTTTTTTTTTTAAGTATTGACCTTGGGCGAATCGATGTAGTTGGAGCTGAATTCCACAAAGCCTGGTGTCTGCTCCACTCCATTGGTGGAATTAATCAGAAACTTCCTTCAACATGGAGTGGTTTAGCCAGTTAGACATTGTACTGTGGGACGTGTATTATGAAATATTCATTATGGGTTCAGTAATAGAAGTAAATGTACTTGGTTTGACCTTGACCATGTATCCTTTTTAATGTACAAATGCAGCTTTGTTTACAATCGCATGCTAGGTTTCCATCCAATTGGCGACATGATTTATGCAAATATTCTAAAATGTGCATTTTCCCACCAGAGATGAGTTTCATTCAAATTGACTTGATGCAGATAAAAAGCTGTGTGTGATGACGTAGTGCAAATACACATACTTTTTGCAGTTAAATTCCCATGTACTAAATAAAAAAATACAAGTTAAATGGGCTTTGCATTTTCAACTCTATTGATGGTTCTCACAACAAAATAATGGTGTTATATAGCAAGTGTTGGTATTAGCAGGTGCACTCTAGCCAACAGGTTGCAGATGTAGGCTGGCCTACCCGCACTCTATTATGAGATTATAATGGACAAAAGAGCAAGATTATTTGTATTTGTCAAACAGGCAGCCAAGCATCGATGATCATGTCACCAGAATAAGACCAACAATATTTATTGGAAAGGAATATCAATTGAGCGCAACATCTGGCACTTTCTCAAACCTGTGAAGTTCTTCCTAATTTATTTTAACTGCATGTTTTCCCGACTAGTCGTTGTGGGAGGACCACACATTGTCGTGTGACTCCAAGTTCTTCGATATTATATCAATATTTCTCACAATTAATTTTAAAGATACGGTAGACAAGGTGGGATCTTTTTGTATTTTGTCAACGTTTGGAAAGTTTACAGACAAAATGTTCCAATCAGTCCAGTATTTTTTTTTTTATATATTTTTTTTAAGACATGTACTTGACTCGCATAAAATGGTAGGATGGAAACCTGGTTAGAGGCATAAATTCCCCAGAGTATTAAGCCCTGGTTATTGGAACATAAGAAACATGATCCCACCATTGTGCCTCCAGTACAGTAGGTAGCTAGCTAGCTGGCATAGAACGCACTTTATTCGAGTCTCAGAGAGTGAATGCCTGTTTTTTGCATTTAACAGGGGCAGCCAATGTGAAATGTTGTGGCCTTTAACTGCCCCCCTACGATGAAATCGGAGAAGCGACAGTGGATCCGTCCGTTATGCACGCGTTCTCAGACAGCACTGGGACGATTGAGGAAACTTGGGTGAACAAAATTACACCGATTGGCCCAAGGTGGGAGTAAATAATTAACTTAAATGTGTTAGTCACACTATCTCAATTGGCCCAAGGTGTTACGACATGTTTACTGTTGCCATGTTTTAGCTTGTTGGCTTGGACTTGGACTGTTGCCGTTCTTATTATACCTCAGTGACCGTTATGTAATGAGAAACACCTTTAACGCCATTTCAATACAGCTACGTCCGGAAGTGACTTTTTCTATTGCAGGTTACGAAAACATAATGAATTCGCATGACCTTACAAGTATAGGCCAACCACCCGAATCCCGTGACATTTTGACAATTAACAAGTTCGACCACTGCTGGATACTTCGACTGGAATGCATTGACATAGTTAATTAGTTACGTGTAATGTGGCTAACTAGCAGCGTTAGCTAACTAGCTAGTATTATTTGGTAGGTTAAAAATCCTGTTTAGTGACGTTAATATAATTATGGCTGGCTGTTTTCTCGATATAGATTGCTTCTACGAATGGCTTTCAACAATAGCTAGCTACAACAATAGACAGAGTTTGATGTGTTGGCTAGCCAAATAGCTTGTTAGCTAGCTAGCTACAACGTTAGCTGCTCTAACTAACACTCATCAACTTGTAATGGCAGCAGGCTAGCGCTAGCTGGCTAAAGTCAAAGAGCTAACGTTGCCCGGTTGGGAACCTAGCTACCACAACCAGCGCTAGCATGCTACAAACTTAAATAAGCTAGCAAGATAACGTAATATCAAGCGTATTTAAATTAAGCACTTTATAAATCCTTATTAATAAATTACTCACTTGAATATGTGTTCGGAGGTCCAGATCTTCATGTTTTAGACCGTTTTGTCAGGGCTTGCGAGTCGGCCACTTATGACAGCTTGCCCTCAGCTGTGAAGGAAACGACGTTGCCCACAAGTGGCAAAATTATGGTCCGTCCCCCTCCACCCACTTCTATAAAAAAAATGATCAACCAATCAGAGAAAAACATGACGGAGTTAACTGCATTAAAATCTCTGGAATTTTTCTGACAAGTATTTTTGAGTAAGAATTTATTTCGTACATATCTCCTTACATAACGTGAAAGGCTGTGCCTACCAAATTTAACGGGCTGTCAATTGCAAAGCACAGACCCGCACCCAGGAAGCCAGTCAACGCTAGGTTACAAGAGAAGATTGCGGAGAGAAGGCACATATAGAACAGTGGGCTAGTTATACAAATCTTTGGAGAATGTTAAGACACAGATAGAAAAATGAGCTAGAAAAATGGGTTAGTTATGAAAAAAAAAAAATTTGGTTAAGAGATATTAAAGAAAGGAGGAGATAGGGATCCCATTGGTCAATGAATTCTGAGAGTTGTGAGGTCTGTCCTACTATCCAGGTCTGTACCCAAACAATTTAAACTTCTACTTTTAAAAATCCACCTCTCTAAAAACAAGTCTCTCACCGTTGCCGCCTGCTATAGACCACCCTCTGCCCCCAGTTGTGCTCTGGACACCATATGTGAACAGATTGCCCCCCATCTATCTTCAGAGCTCGTGCTGCTAGGTGACCTAAACTGGGACATGCTTAACACCCCAGCCATCCTACAATCTAAACTTGATGCCCTCAATCTCACACAAATTATCAATGAACCTACCAGGTACCACCCCAAAGCCATAAAACACGGGCACCCTCATAGATATCATCCTAACCAACTTGCCCTCTAAATACACCTTTGCTGTTTTCAACCAAGATCTCAGCGATCACTGCCTCATTGCCTGCATCCGTAAAGGGTCAGCAGTCAAACTACCTCCACTCATCACTGTCAAACGCTCCCTGAAACACTTCAGCGAGCAGGCCTTTCTAATCGACCTGGCCCGGGTATCCTGGAAGGATATTGACCTCATCCCGTCAGTAGAGGATGCCTGTTTTTTTGTTTTTTTAATGCCTTCCTCGCCATCTTAAATAAGCATGCCCCATTCAAGAAATTTAGAACCAGGAACAGATATAGCCCTTGGTTCTCTCCAGACCTGACTGCCCTTAACCAACACAAAAACATCCTYTGGCGTTCTGCATTAGCATRGAACAGCCCCRGTGATATMRWWRTTTTCAGGGAAGTTAGAAACCAATATACACAGGCAGTTAGAAAAGCCAAGGCTAGCTTTTTCAAGCAGAAATTTGCTTCCTGCAACACAAACTCAAAAAAGTTCTGGGACACTGTAAAGTCCATGGAGAATAAGAGCACCTCCTTCCCAGCTGCCCACTGCACTGAGGATAGGAAACTCTGTCACCACCGATAAATCCACTATAATTGAGAATTTCAATAAGCATTTTTCTACGGCTGGCCATGCTTTCCACCTGGCTACCCCTACCCCGGTCAACAGCCCTGCACCCCCCACAGCAACTCGCCCAAGCCTTCCCCATTTCTCCTTCTCCCAAATCCAGTCAGCTGATGTTCTGAAAGAGCTGCAAAATCTGGACCCCTACAAATCAGCCGGGCTAGACAATCTGAACCCTTTCTTTCTAAAACACTCTGCCGAAATTGTTGTAACCCCCATTACTAGCCTGTTCAACCTCTCGTGTCGTCTGAGATTCCCAAAGATTGGAAAGCAGCTGCGGTCATCCCCCTCTTCAAAGGGGGGGGACACTCTTGACCCAAACTGCTACAGACCTATATCTATCCTACCCTGCCTTTCTAAGGTCTTCGAAATCCAAGTCAACAAACAGATTACCGACCATTTCGAATCCAACCGCACCTTCTCCGCTATGCAATCTGGTTTCAGAGCTGGTCATGGGTGCACCTCAGCCATGCTCAAGGTCCTAAACGATATCTTAACCGCCATCGATAAGAAACAATACTGTGCAGCCGTATTCATTGACCTGGCCAAGGCTTTCGACTCTGTCAATCACCACATCCTCATCGGCAGACTCAACAGCCTTGGTTTCTCAAATTATTGCCTCGCCTGGTTCACCAACTACTTCTCAGACAGAGTTCAGTGTGTCAAATCGGAGGGCCTGTTGTCTGGGCCTCTGGCAGTCTCTATGGGGGTGCCACAGGGTTCAGTTCTTGGGCCGACTCTCTTCTCTGTATACATCAATGATGTCGCTCATGCTGCTGGTGATTCTCTGATCCACCTCTACGTAGATGACACCATTCTGTATACTTCTGGCCCTTCTTTGGACACTGTGTTAACAACCCTCCAGACGAGCTTCAATGCCATACAACTCTCCTTCCGTGGCCTCCAACTGCTCTTAAATGCAAGTAAAACAAAATGCATGCTCTTCAACCGATCGCTGCCTGCACCTGGCCGCCCGTCCAGCATCACTATTCTGGACGGTTCTGACTTAGAATATGTGGACAACTACAAATACCTAGGTGTCTGGTTAGACTGTAAACTCTCCTTCCAGACTCACATCAAACATCTCCAACCCAACGTTAAATCTAGAATTGGCTTCCTATTTCGCAACAAAGCATCCTTCACTCATGCTGCCAAACATACCCTCGTAAAACTGACCATCCTACCGATCCTCGACTTCGGCAATGTCATTTACAAAATAGGCCCTCCTTATACCCTACTCAATAATTGGATGCAGTTTATCACAGTCCATCCGTTTTTTCACCCAAAGCTCATATATACTACCCACACACACTGTACCTGCGCTTCAGTGGCTGCCATCGTTCATACTCGTGCCAAACCCCCCTAGGACTCCAGTCATCTACAAGCCCTGCTCGGTAAAGTCCCCTTATCTTAGCTCGCTGGTCACCATAACAGCACCCACCTGTAGCACTCGCTCCAGCATGTATATCTCTCTGGTCACACCCAAAACCAATTCCTCCTTTGGCTGCCTCTCCTTCCAGTTCTCTGCTGCCAATGACTGAGAACGAACTACAAAAATCTCTGAAACTGGAAACACTTATCTCCCTCACTAGCTTTAAGCACCAGCTGTCAGAACAGCTCACATATTACTGCACATGTACATAGCCCATCTATAATTTAGCCCAAACAACTACCTCTTCCACTACTGTATTTATTATTTTTGCTCCTTTGCACCCCATTATTTCTACTTTGCACATTCTTCCACTGCAAATCTACCATTCTAGTGTTTTACTTGCTATATTGTATTTACTTCGCCACCATGGCCTTTTTTTGCCTTTACCTCCCTTATCTCACCTCATTTGCTCACATTGTATATAGACTTATTTTCTACTGTATTATTGACTGTATGTTTGTTTTACTCCATGTGTAACTCTGTGTTTGTTGTATGTGTCGAACTGCTTTGCTTTATCTTGGCCAGGTCGCAATTGTAAATGAGAACTTGTTCTCAACTTGCCTACCTGGTTAAATAAAGGTTAAATAAAATAAAATAAAAAAGCATTGAATACATTGCAAGTTGAGGGGTTTTCACAACAGTAGGCCGGGCTATAAAAAGTCTATTGTCCTGCTAATAGGAAACATTTGCATGATGGGCTACATTCTTTATTGTAACCACAATGTCACACATAATTTGTATCTACCTTTCCAATTACTTTTAGAGTTTGGGATTTACAATTGTGCGCTTTTAATTATTAGTTACATTGTTTTAGTTCGAACGTGCAGACTTTTTTCTTTTTATTATTGTTTAATGTAGGATGCTAAATATTTGACCAGTTGCAATTGTAAGTAGGCCTAATAAAATAAATCCTACTTCTATTAAGCTGTTAAGCCTCATAGCCTTCCTCAGCCAGTTAAGTTATTTTATATAGGTCTAGGCTCCATCTCCATCTGTTGGTGTGCAACACTCGCATAACAAGTTAGCTATATTTTCAGCACCAGCCACTGTTCACCTCCTGATTACGCTGCGGTTGCCACCAGTTGTTTTTTAAATGTAACCTTTATTTAACTAGGCAAGTCAGTTAAGAACAAATTCTTATTTACAATGAAGGCCTACCCCAACCAAACCCGGATGACGCTGGGCCAATTGTGAGCCGCCCTATGGCACTCCCAATCATGGTAGGATGCAGCCTGAATTCGAACTAGGGACTGTAGTAAAGCCTCTTGCACTGAGAAGCAGTGCCTTAGACCGCTGCGCCACTAGGGAGCCATGACCAAAATATACAGTTGAGGTCGGAAGTTTACATACACCTTAGCCAAATACATTTAAACTGAGTTTCACAATTCCTGACATTCAATCCAAGTAAAAATTCCCTGTCTTAGGTCAGTTAGGATCACCACTTTATTTTAAGAATGTGAAATATCAGAATAATAGTAGGGAGAATGATTTATTTCAGCTTTTATTTATTTCATCACATTCCCAGTGGGTCAGAAGTTTACATACACTCAATGAGTATTTGGTAGCATCACCTTTAAATTGTTTAACTTGGGTCAAGTGTGTCGGGTAGCCTTCCACAAGCTTCCCACAATAAGTTGGGTGCATTTTGGCCTATTCCTCCTAACAGAGATGGTGTAACTGAGTCAGGTTTGTAGGCCTCCTTGCACGCACACACTTTTAGTTCTGCCCAGAAATGTTCTATAGGATTGAGGTCAGGGCTTTGTGATGACCACTCCAATACCTTGACCTTGTTGTCCTTAAGCCATTTTTCCAAAATTTGGAAGTATGCTTGGGGTCATTGTCCATTTGAAAGACCCATTTGCGACCAAGCTTTAACTTCCTGACTGATGTATTGAGATGTTGCTTCAATATATCCACATAAATTTCCTACCTCATTTTGCCATTTATTTTGTGAAGTGCACCAGTCCCTCCTGCAGCAATGCACCCCCACAACATCATGCTGCCTCCCCGGTGCTTCACGGTTGGGATGGTGTTCTTCGACTTGCAAGCCTCCCCTTTTTCCTCCAAACATAACTATGGTCATTATGGCCAAACAGTTCAATTTTTGTTTCATCAAACCAGAGGACATTTCTCCAAAAATTATGATCTTTCTCCCCATGTTCAGTTGCAAACCGTAGTCTGGCTTTTTAATGGCGGTTTTGGAGTAGTGGCTTCTTCCTCGCAGAGCAGCCTTTCAGTTTATGTCGATATAGGACTCGTTTTACTGTGGATATAGATACTTTTGTACCCGTTTCCTCCAGCATCTTCACAAGGTCCTTTGCTGTTGTTCTGGGATTGATTTGCACTTTTCGCACCAAAGTACATTCATCTCTAGGAGACAGAACGCGTCTCCTTCCTGAGCGGTATGATGGCTGCGTGGTCCCATGGTGTTTATACTTGCGTATTATTGTTTGTACAGATGAACGTGGTACCTTCAGGTGTTTGGAAATTCCTCCCAAGGATAAACCAGACTTGTGGAGGTCTACAATTTTTTTCTGAGGTCTTGGCTGATTTCTTTTGATTTTCCCATGATGTCAAGCAAAGAGGCACTGAGTTTGAAGGTAGGCCTTGAAATATATCCACAGGTACACCTCCAATTGACAAAAATTATGTCAATTAGCCTATCAGAAGCTTCTAAAGCCATGACATAATTTGCTGGAATTTTCCAAGCTGTTTAAAGGCACAGTCAACTTAGTGTATGTAAACTTCTGACCCACTGGAATTGTGATACAGTGAATTATAAGTGAAATAATCTGTCTGTAAACAATTGTTGGAAAAATGACTTGTGTCATGCACAAAGTAGATGTCGTAACCGACTTGCCAAAACTATAGTTTGTTAACAAGAAATTTGTGGAGTGGTTGAAAAACGAGTTTTAATGACTGCAACCTAAGTGTATGTAAACTTCCGACTTCAACTGTATATATATATTTTTTTTCTCTCAGAACATTAACCGTGTGTAGGTAGATAAGTGTGTAGGTAGATGTGGAAAGATAGATACAAATGATTTGTTGCAAGTTGGGGAGGGGGGGGTTCACACCTAGCTCAATTTGGGGAGGGGTGGTTCACACCTAGCTCAGCTATTAGACATTTCTTTAGTAAAGGCTGAATAGTCTATAGTTCAGCTAATAGCCCATCCTGCTAAAACTAATAATCATACCTCTTCCCCTTTCCACATGTTAAAGATTCCAGTTGATGAAGTGTTTTTAGCCACAATTGGCCCCAACCATAATTGGGTCACATTTGGGCACAGTCAATAGCATGCTGGACTTCGGGCTAGAAAACTTCTCGCTTCGTTACATTATTATGCCTGTCTCAGAGCAAATAGCCTGGATTGTTACACCCATCTCGTTCCTCACTCTCTTCCACACATCATTCAGTACACTTGTGGTGCATGCTGGCAGGATGTACTGTTTTTTATTCTGTATATATGAATTACAAATCAGCCTTTACTTAAATCATGTTTCTAGTCTATTGCATAGTTACAATGTGTAATCATTTTTTTTATTTAACTAGGCAAGTCAGTTAAGAACAAATTCTTATTTTCAATAACAGCCTAGGAACAGTGCCTTGTTCAGGGGTCGAACGACAGCTTTTTACCTTGTCAGCTCAGGGATTCTATTTTGTAACCTTTCAGTTACATGTCTAACACTCTAACCACTAGGCTACCTGCCACCATTGATAGGGCAGTAGTGGTAAACACTGTTGAAGTGTATAATTTTAATACATACAGTTGAAGTCGGAAGTTTGTAGGAAGTTTGTTTTTAACTGACTTGCCTAGTTAAATAACGTTTAAATAAAAAATACAATAATTTAATGTAGGTAGGCCGTGAATGGCATCACACACCAGTACAGTAGGTGGCGGTGTATGCACTTACAATTTGGATGCGATCCGCCAACCAAATTCCAAGGAAGAATACGGGTCAACGATAATGACGTCATCACGCACATTTCTGAGTTGTCCTTGAACGAAACATCGCTGGAAAAATGGTTGCATACTGGAGACAAGCTGGCCTTAGGTAATATTACATTTTTTTACAATATTACATTTTGCTTGTATTCTGATTGTACGGTGATGCACTTAAATTATGTAGTTACTAAATTGCATATTTGCTTGAGAGCTCTGGTGTGATGGATATGACTATCCAGCTAGCCGGAATGCTAACACGTTCAATGAACTTGACAAGCTTCCTAACGTGTTTCCCGTGAGTTATATCAATTGTCTTAATTAGTGTGGTACCACTCTTTTTGTTATACGTATCGTCGTGGTTTAAGAACACATGACAATGAATTAAGTATAATTCAGATGCTAGCCTCAGCCTGTTGGCTAAAGTGTGATTATCTGTGTCCTCTGCAGCTACATTCGCTTCTCTGCGATCTGCGCAAGTGCAGTCCGTGCGGCACTGAAACCCCAGTTCAAAGTCGAGGCACTGAAGGTTGCCGAGTCCAGCGTCAAAGTCTACGTACCAAAGGCTGTAGCATGTAAGTGTTGAAAAGACAAATCATGAATCACTACAGTATTTGGGATAAGAGGTGGAGATGCTGGACTTCAATTCATCTACCACCCACTAACCATCACACTATATTGCCTCATCTGCTCTTGCTATCACACCTGATACATTTTTTTTTGTACTTACTGCAGCTGCCAAGTAAGCATGTCAGGTATTTGTCATTACCATAGACATAGAACACTACAGAACTGCAGATTATCAACACACCTTAACGCCCATAGTGGGACAATATCAGCTCTATATCAGATTGTCTATGGTCATTACTCTGATAATCTGCAGTTCTCAACAAATAGCTAGCTACCATCACTAGTTCATAGTTTCTAAGATCAGTTTAACTTGACACGCTTTATCTTGCAGGATCTGAGTACGTCATCATGTAATGGATGTTCTTCGGGGCCAAGAGGATCTGTCACTGTCCCGGCCAACATATCTTTGTGATGGATGACAACGCACGGGTTACATCTAGATTTGTCGAGAGACGGGAAGACTTAACAGAATGGATTTTTCCCCTTTAATTTGTAATTAAGAAAATGAAATAAAACTCCCATCTAAAAATAATTGTCTGCTAGATTGATAAACTCATGCCTTACCTGGCAACATTAACTGTGAGTGGCTCATAAAAAGTGAACACATGTAAAAGTAGGCTAAAAGCTCTGAACTTGGCCTTGTAGTTCAAATATTTTATTTATTGAATTAAATGCTGTACATGAACTACAGTGTGAAATGAGAATGAATACTTTTAGATTAGCTTTTCAGTGGAGCGAAACAGGGTCGTGTTCAGTGTGTAAAGTTACAGAATGTTGAGAGAGAAGCAGGTCTGTTCTACATAATGTATTTCTATCAGCATTATACAAGACATTTGTATCTATGATGTTGCAACTAAACTTAAATTAAATTGTTTAACATTAGGAACACTTCTGATTGGCCTATGGTCGTAAAATCATAAGTCACTGAAAAATGCATGCATTTTACAATCAAAAGTGCAACTCCAGGGGTGTATTCATTACATCTTGCAATGGAAGCTGTTTGGTTCTTAAACGAAACAGGGAGGGACCTACCTGAATTTGTCTTGAAACTTTCTGTTTTGAATGAACGGTTTCTGTTGCAAACATTTTGCAACAGAATCGGCGTGATGAATACACCCCAGATAAGAACCAAAAGCCAAATCGTCCTCTTCATAACAAATGTCATCATGCTCTCTAGTCGCTCTTCTCTCTGGTAATCTTGATCATGGTCTCCGGTGAGCGATACAGGAAGATGAGCTTCTCAAACAGTGTTTCCTCCAGCTCCATCTCGCCAGTCTCTCGCACAACAAAGATGTCCGTGCAGAGCTTCAACACTCGATCCACACACGGCAGCTCCTCAAACATAATGGAGCGGGATATCCCGTTGAAGAATTCCCTGACAAACTTCCCGACGACCAGCACCACAGACATGTACAGGCCCACGATTCTGCCGTAGCAAGGTGGAATCAGGTTGAAGGTCGAGGCCAGACAAGCAACATTAGCATATAGGATTCCATGGAAAAGGGCAGAAAGAGACTTTATTTAGCAGTGAGAACAAATCAACAAGTTAAAAGGAGAGTCCTATCAAAATGTAAATAGCTCCTGGGGCAGCATTGCGAGGGTTTTGTTTTTTAACCTACCCCTGTCCTGCAAGAGCATCCAGGCTGGGGGGACTGACTTTGTCGTTGAACACCACTATCTCAAGCTTGTGGCAGCTGCTCTGGACGTGCCCCTGTCCAGGAGTGCATTGCTCCACAATCCACCACTGACCCCCCTCTGCACTTCCATTGTCTTCTGCGCGCTGTAGTTTGATGGACAGGGGCCAGAAGAAAGCAAAAGTCTGCAGGTCCTCAGGCCGATCCGAGTGTTCTGTGGTGTTACAGATGGAACAGGGAAGATTTGAATAAAACGAGAAGCAGAGACCATGACATTTTTAAGATCCCATAGTAATATAAGCATCTGCATTTGTTATGTTGATGTTCTATACCAGTGGTATTGAACTCTTACCATAAGAGGTCCAAAGTTGAGTGTTCTATACAGTATGAAGGTTGGATAGAGGGTCACTAACCTACTTTCAGACGGGTGGCCATCTTGGACACAGGTCCTCCGGAACCCTTGAGGAACTTGGGCAGGAGAGACTCAATGATCCTATCAGAGAGATTGAATTGAGCATATCAACACCAATATATAATAACCGTTGTGATCAACTCTTTTATAGTTGGGGTTATTCTGAATGTAATAAGTTCCTTTACATCTAGCTTTCAGAGTTAAGGTTATGTTATTGATGTTATGTAATGTTGACTGTGGTTGTGAACTCCAATAACATTTGATGATATAGTGAGAGTGCTGTGATGATTGAGACTCACACAGAGTCACTGCGTGTCCCTTTAAGCATCTGAACTATCTGATCCCTCAGGGCCCGGTCCTCATACTTCACAGTGTGTTCCCCCACGGTCTCCACGTTCATCGACAGAGACGCATTCCTGGGGAGGAGGGGCACATGTACACTCACAGAGTGAAATCACAACCACTATCACTCACTGGTTACGTCTAGTTGTTTATGGCTGTATCATTTGGCGTATGTTTATGGCACTAATCATACGGTCTTGGCAGTCAAAAAGTCAAAGATCCGGTCCTTGAGCCTCAACAGTGTTGCACCCTGTTCACGTATAACCAACCCAGAGCCCTATCCAACCCTTGTTAGTTGCTGGTCCTGCTACACTGCATGTACCTGAGTAGTACCCATCGCAAGGTGATGTAGATATGGGTGGAGTTGCTGAGTTCATGGATCATAGCGTCACGGCTGGCAGGGCTGATGCTCCACAGCAGACTGGCATCACTCTTGATCTTTGCAATGACAATGTCCTCGGCCATGTAGTTCCCAAGGAACTGCATAGCTGACTGAGAGAATGAGACAGAGGTAAAAAGAGAGAGAGAGGAGTACGTCAGAGGTCCTTATCCTTAGGGTCGATTCCACAGCACCTCAAACTTGCAACTTGTAGATGGAGAACACTCTTACTGGGTGAGTGGCATAGAGGTTGTTGAGCCGGTTGAGGCCTGCAACTGAGTATGGCACCAGGTTCTGCTCCTGGGCACTCATTGTGAACAGTGGCTGTGAGAAACACACACAGAAAACACCAGCACTAACAGTTTCACAGAAGAAGAAAAAACGTTACATAAAACAGCGATTGTGAGCTGATGGGGCCATCGCAAACCTCATATCCTGCTATGCTGAGCTGAATAGAGACATCTAGAGGCTGATTGGTCACTCCAGCCACTGACTTGACCAATGACATGAAGAGGAGGGGGAACCAGATGACGCTGATGAGGAAGAATATGATGAAGCCACCCATTCCATACTTCACCACCATTTTCTTCTTCTGCCCTGGGATGTGTGGGTATTTCTGTACAAATTCATAGTTCAACACAATTTCAAATCAGTTCAAGTTTAACACAATTGTTCTTGACACAAGAATTGTGTGTTCATAGACATCAAACAAACACGAAGACAGACAAACCCCTTCAATTCTACAGTGATTCACCATCGACTATCAATCTGATATACTCTCTACAGAGATGAGTTGGGAACTGTCAACTCCTACCAGCCTATTGGCAGTTCGGCTTCCCAGTTACCTTCTCCGACTCCCTCCAGCACTTGAGTATGAAGATGTTGGCATAAATGTCCTCGACACAGATCCAGCTGCCCAGGCTGAGGGTGGTGTCGGTCCAGACCCAGTCCATCACGGCACGCAGCTCTATGAGGAACGGAACCAGGCGGAACCTGAGGAGGAGACATGAACAACCCAATGCACTGGTATTATGGGATTATCTAAAACCCTTACAAGGAAGTGGATGGCTTTTCATCTCGCCTTTGCTTATCTATCATAGAGCATCGACTGTACCCTTGAAAAAGGAATAGGTTGAGGTAGTTGTAGTTCTTGGTCAGGAAGTTTCCCAGCACACCATTTGGGTAGCCACACTTGATCTGGTAGGCCGAGAGGCCAAAGTAGATGCACTTCACAAAGTACCACAACTGTGCCACCTGGTTCATGTTGAACCTCCTAGAACACAAGAGAATGACCGTGAAAAAGGTAAATAAGCAGCTCCTTTTTTATAATTACATGTTTTATTTACACTATAGTAAACGTGAACTCTGACCTCTCAGTCACCCCAGGGAGTATGAAAAACATCCAAAAGTGGATACCAAACACCAGCACCACTTGGAAGACACATTTTCCCATTAGGGTTTTGCGGAGGTACAGAGCGCGGTCCACTATCATGGTGCCAAACTGGATGAGCAGCATGACCAGGAAGGCCGATGGGACCTGGTCCTCCCCAAGAGCATCTGTGATGTCAACACCAGCACTGTGTTTCTGTTCCGACACAAAAGGAAAACAGTGAAACAGATCCACTAGAAACAAATAGGCCTAATAGCTCTCCAAATACAATTTTGACTCAAACAGGCACTTACCCCAAACGCCCAGTATCCAAATATGATGACAATGAAGTTGACCACGTCAATCAGAAACATGAGAGCGTAGACGTCACACACTGGGCTGCACTCTGGGTGAATTATGTCATAGAAGAACTGCCTGATGGGTAGGTATATATGCAGGGCACTGCGAAGACAAAAGACAACCATGGCTGAAAATATTTGTTCATTTTTAAACCAAAAATCAGTACTTAAAGATGCATTCATGTCCAGTCAAAAGTGCTGCCTCCTGGACTTGTTTTTAAACTGCCATTTATCATGGGGATGTGTAATTAAAGTAACAGAACACACCTACAATACATATCAGTACATGATAGTGCACTAAATGCTCACACTTCAATGATAGCAGCTTTAGCCTCCAGCATCCTTTCTCTAATCAGCTTTTTGATGCTCTCCTTCCTGGTCAGGGGAACTTTATTGTGGTGCCTCTTCTTCTTGGAGTGGCGCTTTGTGAGCCGCATATCACCTGCAACAATATCCCATCCACATCAAGAGACGTTCGTATATTCAGGTTGAGTAACGTTTCACATCTGTCCAGGCAACACCCCATTTCAACTTCAATACGCTTTCAAACAAATGAGATGTTTTCAGCACTATGCTTATGCTGCTGAATGTATGTACCGTTTGTCTCAGTGGAGTTGGCTTTTCCACATCTGCAAAACAAGGACGCAGTCGAGGCCGGGAGAGGGAGGCAGGGCAGTCTTTGCTTCGGCTCGTCCCCTTTTTTTTCTCCTCCACTCGTCTTAATCTTCTCCGTCTTCTTCTTTAACTTCTTGAAGAAGTCCGGCATCTCCACCTCTTTGTTATCCCAAAGACCGTGGCACTACGGGGAGAAGAAGAAAGTATTGAGAAGTTGTGCTTTCGTATATTCTATATGATGTAACACAGAAACCACCATTCCCGTCAGTACCTTCAGAATGGAGCGATGGAAGAACAGAGCCAGCATTTGAATCAAGTCAAAGAGAACATAGCCATATTTCTTCTCTACCCCAATGATGTTGGGCAGAGCAAAGGGCCGATCTGCATTGATGCCTCGGTAGACCGAGGTAGTCCAGGGGAAAAAGCCAAACTGGAAAAAATACTTGACCACCACAATCAGCTGGAAGAGATAGGAATCATCAATCAACCCTCCATCTAACCAATCAACCAACTAACCAGCCAATCAACATATCACTCCGTTGGGGGTGCCTGCTGTGCGTACCTCTGTGTAGATGATGGCAGTCATCCAGAAGCGCTTGGTTGGGCGTGGCACAGACAGCATGGCCCAGAGGAAGATAAGGATGGGCAGGATCAGGCTGAGCAGGGAGGCAGACACCATGTGGTTCAGGATGATCACGAAGTAGCACAGCATCTCTGACTTCGACACCATGGTGTTGTACAGGGCAAACACCAGTCTCAGGTGCCTCGGGAGAGACTGGAAAAACTTATCAGACTCTTCAATTTCCTCGTTATCAAACATGCTGCAACAGAGGGCAAAAGCAGTATGTGAGTATCCTGAAGTGTAAATTAAATGTGTGATACTCAACTTTAATTTACTACGAGGTAATGTGACACAACTGAATGGGTCCACTTGACTATACCACAATTGTAACCAGAAAAACCACAAAGTCCCAATCTCCCATGACTGACTTGTTGAGCAGCAGCTCACTAGCCGTGAGGTTCCTGGTCTCACTCAGAGGCCGGGGGGAGTCTGGGAAATCTTCACACTTCTCATCACACTCCAGATAGTCCAGGGAGATAAATCCTGAAAACATCACAGCTTGTTCCCTCTCTTCCTCTTCTTCCTCCCTCCATTCCTCCTCCTCCATTCTATACTCCTCCTCCGCTGTATACTCCCCCTCCTTTCTGCGTGCATCCTCTCCTTCACTGTCCTCCTTATCAGGAGCAGTATCATCGTGGCTGCTGAAAAAAGTGTAATTATATGAAGTAATAAGATGGAGTCAAAGACATTATTAAGATAGAAGAGTTTATAAAGGTGTATAGAGAGTGAGTAGATATGAAACAATATATACAGTAAGTCTGGTATACAGAGTAGAGAAAACCATAAGTGAAGTCACCACTTAGATAATTCATTTGATGACACAGTAGTAGCAATACAAGGATATAACATCTATAGAAAGACAGGAGTACTTATGGGGGAGTTGTTGCTGTATATATTCAGAACCATATCCCTGTCATGCTTAGAGAAGATCTTATGTCAAGTGTTATTAAGGTATTGTGGTTGCAGGTTCACTTGGCACATCTAAAGCCTTTTCTTTTGGGGTGTTGCTATAGGCCACCAAGTGCTAACAGTCAGTATCTAAATAATATGTGTGAAATGCTTGATAGTGTATGTGATGTAAACAGAGAGGTCTACTTTCTTGGGAACCTGAATATTGACTGGTTTTCATCAAGCTGTCTGCTCAAGAGGAAGCTTATCACTGTAACCAGAGTCTGTAATCTGGTTTAGGTTATTAATCAACTACCAGGGTGTTTACAAACACTACAGGAACAATATCATCCACATGTATTGATAACAGTTTGCTAATACTGTAGAACTTTGTTCTAAAGCTGTGTCTGTACCCATTGGATGCAGTGATCACAATATAGTGGCTATATCCTGTTAGAACTGTTAAGGCTCCATGGGTTGATGAGGAATTTAAAAACTGTATGGTTGAAAGAGATGGCAAAAGGAGTGGCTAATAAGTCTGGCAGCACATCTGACTGGCTGACTTATAGCAAGTTGAGTAATTATGTTACTAAACTCAACAAAAAGAAGAAGAACCTGTATTATGAAGCCAAGATCAATGCTAAAGAATGATGGGAAAAAAACTTTGCAGTACTTTAAATGAAATGATGGGCAGAAAGATGGCTTATTCATCACAAAACCATTCGATGTTGCCAATTACTTTAATGATTATTTAACTGGCACCTAAGTGGCACAGCGGTCTAAGGCACTTAGATGCACTTAGAAATGCAAACAACGAACAGTCAGCCATCGTTCTCATGTATAAAAAAACGAATAATGAAAAAAAAGCATTGCAAGTTGAAAATTGTTTGTCTGGGAGAGGTGAAAAAAGTATTATTATCGATCAATAATGACTAACCTCCTGGCATTGACAACTTAGATAGAAAGTTATTGAAGATGGCAGCTGACTCTATAGCCACTCCTATATGTTATATCTTTAATCTGAGCCTAGAGGAAAGTCTTTGTCCTCAGGCCTGGAGGGAAGCCAAAGTAATTCCGTTACCCATGAGTGGTAAAGCAGCCTTTACTGGTTCTAACAGCAGACCTATAAGCTTGCTGCCAGCTCTTAGTAAACTATTGGAAAAAATTGTGTATGACCAAATACAATACTATTTCTCTGTAAACAAATTAACAACATACTTTCACCATGCTTATAAAGAAGGGCACTCAACATGTACTGCACTGACACAAATGACTGACAATTGGTTGAAAGAAATTGATAATAAGAAGATTGTGGGAGCTGTACTGTTAAATTTCAGCGCAGCCTTTGATATTATTGACCATAACCTGTTGTTGAGAAAACGTATGTGTTATGGCTATTCAACCGCTGCCATATCGTGGATTCGGACCTATCTAATAGAACACCGAGGGTTTTCTTTAATGGAAGCTTCTCTAATGTCAAACATTTAAAGTGTGGTGTACCACAGGGCAGCTCTCTAGGCCCTTTACTCTTTTCTATTTTTACAAATGACCTGCCTCTGGCATTAAACAAAGCATGTGTGTCCATGTATGCTGATGATTCAACCACATACGCATCAGCAACCACAGCTAATTGCAACGTGTACACTGGGAGTCAGGAAGCAAGTACAGGGACTCCAGGTGAGTGTCATGAGGCGCAGGTGTGCGTAATGATTCGACAACTGGCGACAACGAGCGCTAGAGAGTAGGAGTGGGAGTAGACATGACACTAATGAAGTCACTGAAACCCCTTAAAGAGTTGCAGTCTGTTTTTGGAATAGATGGCCAGTAATAAACAGGTCCTGAACATCTCTAAAACTTGGGGGAAGATTTGTACCAAATACAATGCTCTAAGTTCTAGACCTCAGCTGAATCTGGTAATGAATGGTGTGGCTGTTGAATAAGTTGAGGAGACTAAATTACTTGGTGTTACCTTAGATTGTAAACTGTCATGGTCAAAACATATAGATTCAATGGTTGTAAAGATGGGGAGAGGTCTGTCCATAATAAAGAGATGCTCTGCTTTTTTGGCACCACACTCCACAAATCAAGTCCTGCAGGCTCTAGTTTTATCTTATCTTGATTATTGTCGAGTCATATGGTCAAGTGCTGTAAAGAAAGATCTAGTAAAGCTGCAGTTGGCCCAGAACAGAGTGGCACCTTTTACTCTTCATTGTATTAAAACTATGCATGCCAGTCTCTCTTGGCTAAGAGTTGAGGAAAGACTAACTATGTCACGTCTTGTTTTTATAAGAAACATTCATGTGTTGGAAATTGCTAGTTGTTTGCATAGTTAACTTACACACAGCACTGACACACGCACTTACCCCACCAGACATGCCACCAGGGGTCTTTTCACAGTCCCCGGGTCCAGAACAAATTCAAGGAAACGTACAGTATTATACAGAGCCATGAGTGCATGGAACTCCCTTACATCTTATATAGCACAAGAGAACAGCAAACCTGGTTTAAAAAAACAAATAAAGCAACACTTCACGGCACAACGCCTCTCCCCCATGTGACCTACTTGTTGTGTGTATGTACTGACATGTATGTGTGACTGATAGATGCACACACACGCGACATGTTAATGCTTTTAAATGTAGATAAATTGTAAATTATTTTGTCTGTAATGATTTTTTCTTTATGTGTTGGACCACAGTTAGACTAGCTGTCGCCATTGGCGTCGGCTAATGGGGTTCTTAATAAATAAACAACAACAAAAACATCACCTTGGTGGAGGGACTTCGCTGTCAAATGAGCCAAGGTCCAGGTTGGCAGTTTTCAGTAGTTTCCGTCTGAGTTGCTCGGCAGTTGGCTGGAGTAGAGGAGGATCATCCAGCTCATCCAGAGTGGGCTGTCGAGACCCCAGCAGGGTCTCATCCGTCACGCAGCTAAGACATGACGACAGGGAAACATGGTGACCATCCTGGTCTTACGAGGCCATTTATAAATCCTCCATATAGAGGTTATGATGCGGAATAACATAATAATAGAAAATACTACTTCATAATTAATTCAAAAGTAATCCGTTCTGTATAACACATGCAGTCTACGTACGTACGGAATAGAAATGAATTCACTAATCATGACTATAGGTGTTACATCAATGCAGACCTGGACAAGCTGCTACCCCAGGAGATTTTGGAATGGCCGTGTTTCAGCTTTGAGTAACCTCGCGGTGATGAGGGTACAAGTGGTGGGGAGGAGATGGGGAGAACTATGTCATCTTGGTCTTCCAGCGAGGCCAGAGTGTTCTGCCTAGACATCCAGTTCTCATAGAAGCGCGTCACGCTCTCCTGTGACACTTCTTTCCCCTGTAGAAGGAACAGGGGAAAATATAGTCTTTTATTTGTATCATCACTGCAGGCAGGACATCATTAAAACAGAGTTCAATTGAGTGAAGTCAAATGAAGTATCCCCTGCAATACACAAAAAGCATCTTGGAGAGTTAGAGTGGATGAATGTTTCATACACCTTTTTCTGTTGCTGGCCTAGAAGAGCCCTCTCAAAGCGCAGCACTTTGGTGATGTCCTGGTTATCTTTGCAGAAAGAGTTAAGGCCCTCAGTGACGTCATCCAAAAGGGACAGGATAAACACCCATAAAAACTTGAGTGAGTAGATGATCCTCTGAAATATATTTTCTGTGAGAGGAGAGAGTCGTTAGAAACCTATCAAGTTAGAAGCAGTGCAAGGACTTAGTTAGTCTACTGTATATCCATGAAGGGTCTGTGGAGGTGGAATGTTTACCTTTCTCCTCCTCTTCATCGCTCTCTTCCACCTCCAACTCGTCCAACTCCTGAGACTCGGCTCTCTCAATGCCTTGGATCAGACAACGACACAAAATAATACATGACTTATTCTGTCTCTATGACAACATTATGCAAACAGCCCCATACAAACGAGCCCCTCTCACCTTGCTGTCTTTGCAGCTCTCTCTTTGCCCTCCTCTTCTCCTCATTTTTCATCTTGTTCTCTTCTTTTTTGTGCAAATCCAGGGCTGCTTTGGAGCTTGTGGCCCATGCCTCATAGGCTATCTGTGGAGAAAGGAGGCACACAGTTTGACATCACATTCAACAACATCCACAAATACTATTTTACTTGTCTTTATAGTTTGTCTTTTATGGCCCTCGCCTGAAAAGCAGATTTCTTCTTTAGTGGAGCCTCTTCCTCTTTCTTTTCCTGGACTTCCTCCTCTTCCTCTTCACTGTCACTCTCAAAAAGATGGTAGCCACAGTTGTTCTCAACTGAGGGGAAACGACAGAAGTGTCAGACAACAAAGACAAACTCCTACTTATGCATCCTACTTTATACTGTTGCAGTATATAAATGGTTTTGATTACTTGAATCAAAAAGTGAGTATTTATAATGAGATGAAATTAAACCATATCCCATTATGTACACGAGGATTCAGCACCCGATCGAATAAGGTGGAATCAAGCACGTTGTTAATCTTTTCAAGCCATATCCATCCCATTTCACCATTCAAGGTTCTTTCTGTAACTGACCAAATCGGAATCATGTTAGTTAGATTTATGGAACACTTACCGCCAGGCCGTGATACCCATGGTTTCCACCATTTCCCCTGATCGTTCACAGCCTTCTCACTCTCACCTGGAAAACATATTCACCCATTCATCCCGACATCATAAATGTATCCGTTCATTCAGTGAGAATGACAAGAATAATGATCATGATGAGTTGAGTCTCCCACCACCTTAAAATGATGTAAAGCAATTTGAGCACCAACTCTAGTTGGAGGAAATACAAAGATCCGGTCAAAGAGTATACGTTTAAGAACTGACCCTCCGTCAGTGGTTAAGGACAACTTCCACTAGCTAGCCCCATGAGGCTCACCCTTTGGCACGATATCAGCAGGGGGCGTTGCTGCGTCTCCCTGGCCAGGCTTACTCTTATGTTTGGATTTGATCTTCTCCATCCTAGAGGAAGGAATCAACACAGTGAATTCAAACAATGCGACAATAGCATCCCCATTAGACTGAAAACTAAATGAGAACAAACAAACTGCTGTGGCATAAGTCTTACTGCTTCTTCAGCGTCGCCACAGACTTCCTCTCCATCTCCAGTCTGGCAGCAACCAGTTTCTTCACCTTGGCTTCAAAGAGCTCAGCACCCCTTGAAATATGAGGGGACAAACAACCTATGAAGTCCTACTTTCAGTGGGTACCATTCCATAGATAAACATGACTTTTTCCAATAGTACCAAAGTATTCTAAAATCATTGATAGGGAAGTGGTCAGACACTAAATGATGATGATTGTTATTATTAACCTGGAGGCCAGGATCTTGGAGGCCCTGAGGTCAGACACCACATACAGGAAGTAGTAGCTGAGGAAAACCCTTCTCTGAGCCAAGAGCACGGTGAAGCAGATCGCATCCCACACAATGCCCGCCTCCCCCTCCGGCAGCTCACACTCATCATCAGGAGCAGCTGGGAACACACACACACATATATACACACAACTGAGATGACACACACACATACACACACACACACACACACCACAAACACAACACACACACACACACACACACACACACACACACACACACACACACACACACACACACACAGTGTGTTAATCGGTATTATCAGTCACACTTACAGACATCATAGCCTTTGACTGTACAGACCATGCTGAAGGCCTGAATGAGCCAGCAGCCATTCTTCAACAGGCTGTCCAGATAAGCACACGAGCCAAGCTGTGGACACACATACAGCAAGTCAGATAGCACAGAGGGGAGAGAAGACTGGACTTGAGACAGTGAGTTTGGGAAGTTAGTGAAGCACTAACACAGAACAGGCAGTTAGCATTGACGAGTGATTAAAATCGACTGGGTTATTAGCATAATCTATCGTACGCTATGCATAATACAGTATATGAATGAAAAAACACTTTCAGCAACGAGGATAGGCTAGCCTAGGCAATTAGTAATTAGTTAGCTAACATACAGATAGCAGGTTCTTCATGCCAATGACGAAGCAAGTGTATCCGATGAGGCAGTCCCAGAGCCTGAGGATGTTTCGTACGGGCTTCATTAGCAGGCTTCCCCCAAACAGCATGAAGTAGAAGCAGGCTAGCAGGTAGCCGAGGCAGAAGATGTTAATGCGGGTGGTGCCTGTGATGAAGATGAGGCACAGCACTAGCCAGAAGAAGTAGCTGAACACAAAAACCTTGACGATGTCCAGGTAGGACCTGAGGTAAGGAGAGACACAGACATATCCATATAACTATATGAGTAGGTCCAGACCTGACTGGAAAAAAAACCCTAGTTGAAAATTCAAAGTTTTCCTAATCAGGCCACGTTTCACGTTTCACGAAAACGACAAAGCAGTTGTCTAAAGCCCACGCTTTTTAGGGAAGGGAGCCCTCTGACCTGCATTGGAGGAAGTTGTTGACGGGAATGTACTGGTTGAAGGAACGCGGGTCCAGGCTGCGGCTGATCTCTACGTTCTCCCCTGCCATGAGGCGCACGGCGGCCCGGTTCTCCTCCTCAAACACCTGCCACTGCAGCGTGGAGCACAGCAGCAGGAGGTGGTCGTCTGGACACACAGCAAAACAAAATGGCTGCCTTGTTCACTTATGTAGGAGTTACAGATTGATGGTGTATGAAGGGATTTACAGTACACACTATATATAGTAGACAATGGCCTGAATCCTTGAGATATGCATGTAATTCATACTTTCACGTAAATCAAGAATGAATGCCAATGCGAGATTTCCCCACAATTTGTGAATTTGGAAATGGCTGGGATGAACACAAAGAGACTCACAGAGGATGAAGGAAGGGGCGGGACGCATGGCAAAGTCAGGCAGGTAAAGCCACTTGATGAGGTTGGAGGTCAAAGCCTGACTGGAGGTCCTCCATGGATAATCTGACAGAGAGAAGAGAAGATTGAGAAGTTACGCTGGACAAAAATATAAACGCAACATGTAAAGTGTTGGTCCAATGTTTCATGAGATGAAATAAAAGATCACAGAAATGTTCCATAAGCACAAAAAGCTTATTTCTCTAAAATGTTGGGCACACATTTATTTGCATCCCTGTTAGTGAGCATTTCTCTTTTGCCAAGATAATCCATCCACCTGACATGTGTGGCATATCAAGATGCTGATTAAACGGCAGGATCATTACACAGGTGCACCTTGTACTTGGGGAAATAAAAGGCCACTAAAATGTGCAGTTTTGTCATACGACACAACGCCACAAATGTCTCAAGCTTTGAGGGTGCGGGCAATTGGCGTGCTGACTGCAGGAATGTCCACCAGAGATGTTACCAGATAATTTCATGTTAATTTATCTACCATTAGCCGCCTCCAATGTCGTTTTAGAGAATTTGGTAGTACATCCAACCGGCCTCACAACCACAGACCAGTATGGCGTTGTGTGGGCGAGCAGTTTGTTGATGTCAACTTTGTGAACAGAGTGCCCCATGGTGGCGGTGGGATTATGATATGGGCAGGCATAAACTACGGACAACAAACACAGTTGCATTTTATCGATGCCAATTTGAATGCCCCATGGTGACGAGTTCCTGAGGCCCATTGTTGTGCCATTCATCCACCGCCATCACCTCATGTTTCAACATGATAATTCATGGCCCCATGTGACCCATACACAATTCCTGGAAGCTGAAAATGTCCCAGTTCTATCATGGCCTGCATACTCACCTGACATGTCACCCATTGATTATGTTTGGGATGCTCTGGATCGATGTGTACGACAGCATGTTTCAGTTCAAGCCAATATCCAGCAACTTCGCACAGCCAGTGAAGAGGAGTGGGACAACATTCCACAGGCCACAATCAACAGCCTGATCAACTCAATGTGAAGGAGATGAGGCAAATGGTGGTCACACCAGATACTGACTGGTTTTCTGATTCACACCCCTACCTTTTTTTGAAGGTATCTGTAACCAACAGATGCATGTATGTATTCCCAGTCATGTGAAATCCATAGAGTAGGGCCTAATGAATTTATTTAAATTGACTGATTTCGTTATATGAACTATTACTCTTTAAAATCTTCGAAATTGTTGCGTGTTACGTTTATATTTTTGTTCCATAAGGAGTTTCAGAGTAGGAATGCTGATCTAGGATAAGTTTAGTCTTTTAGATCATAATGAATAAGATTGTATGAACAGATCCTAGATCAACACTCCTACCCTAAGTCACGTTTTAGATACTGGCCCTTGAAAGTTATTCTGGTGTAAGGCCTATGTAATTGCAAGATTATGTTATAATACTTTCATTGCATCAAATGGTTGTTTTATGCAACAGAATAGAGGGTTCTTATTACTCTATTGTGACTGTGTGAACTGAAAGTGGGCCTCCGCGAGATAACACTGACAGGAGATTTACGATGTCTTTGGGGATACCACATTCCAGAGCATGAGTTAATGTTTCTGTTCTATATGGTACCAGGGAGAGATTACCCCTGGGCCAGACCTTGGTCTCTACACAATGAGATACTGTCTGCTGTGAATTATTAGTATCTTTCACACAAATCTTAACCTTGTGACCCATTCTATACATCTGTTGTTTGTCATGAACATCCAGGAGGATGGACTTTGCTATAAAATGCTGTGGCTCAAATCCGCTCGTTGAGTTCTCAGTAATCACCTCCAGGGGTGATGTTAAAACTTGTGAAATATAGCCAAGACGTCTATGATTCATTCAGAATAGGATCTGCTCTGCACTGACCAAATTTGTACTTGTTTGGGGGCAGTGGTCATTAGAATAATACTCAGCATGCTTTGCAAGTGTTTGTCTTTACATTTACATGTTGGTCATTCAGTAGATGCTGTTATACAGAGTGACTGACAGTCAGTGCATTCAACTAAGGTAGTTAAACAACAACAACAACTCACAGTCATAGCAAGTAAATAAAATAATCTGTAACCGTTCCTAGAATGTTACTGTAGATGAAGTGGTGTGTTGGTTTATTCTGTTAATTAGACTAATTTCAACATCAACGCTGCCAGTTTTAAAGCTTTTTTAAAAGCTAACATAAGTACATGTGACAGATGGGAGCAATAATCAATATTCTGTTGCGTTCTTCAGTTGGTTCCTCTTTCCTATATAATTGTGATATAATGCTTACGTCATTGAGAATGTATGTGCAGGTGAAATTTGTCCATAGAATCAATGACCGGAAATACAGATTTTCAACGTCTGTAATTTATACTTTCAACCTCCCCATAAGATGTCTCTTTGACGTCCGGAAAATACTTATTTTCGATGTCCTGAAAAGACACCTGAAAAGACATCTTGTCAACATCCATTTGCGACTTATTTTCGACATCCGGAAAATACGTATTTTCGACGTCTGGAAAATACATGTTCTAACCTTCCTTCAGCACCTGAAATACATGTGATGTCAGCATCATTTTGTCAGCGTCATTTAGCATTTTGCTTACTGGGTTATCTCCAGATATCTCTACTTACCGACACAGAGAGCGGGAGGGATGCCGATACAGAGCAGGTACTGCAGCACCATGAGGCTTGCAGTGAAGCAGCAGTACTTAGGCCACACTTCCCCCATGGCCTTCCTGCGTCGTCGTGACAGAACGGCCATCAGAGCACAGGAGTGCAGCAGCGAGTAGAAATCCATCCGCTGGCCAATCACATTCACCGCCACCACAAAGCACACCTGAGGGACAGGAGGACCATCTCAAAGAGCTATACAACCACCGTGACATGATGATACTACAAAAATGAAAACATACAGATTAACAGCAAAGACAACTATAGATAACTTCAGAAACTGTATTTCAAATTACAAATCTGAAATGGAAGTCAACAGTAAAAGAGGCTATTGGAGCCCCAAGAATCGGTTGGAGCTACTGTACCTCCAGGCCAAATTTGTAGAAGAAGTAGTTGATGAAGTATTTGATGCAGGGCAGGATGCCATGGTCCAGGTGCTGGCGTGTGATGCCCTGGAAGATAATGCTGAAGGTGGGGACCTTGAGGTTGTTGTGAAGGCGGTAGTAGAGCTGGTGTCTAGAGACCGTCACCTCAAACACCAGCAGCCCCAGCACCATCAGGTGGTTCTGACGTCAAAGACAAACACAACCAAAGAACACTCAGACTACTGAACTATAGAACCACAGATCAATGAAGCTACCATGCTAATAATAGAGAGGATATTCATTTATATGTGCCGTATTTACCAATATGCATTAATCTGCTATTAATATGCATATATCTCAAAATCTCTCTTTCAATTAATTTCATGGTTATACAGTGCATGGCAGGATTGACAAATGACGTCGATATTACTAAATAACCACGGACACTGAGTAAGAAGCTTGTCTTACGCTGAGACAGGGCAGGATCCTGTCTTCACACTTGCGCAGTGCTCCACACCATATGGCTGGGTCAACAGGCTTCACATACAGCACAGACCTCCTCAGCAGCTCTGCCATGTTCCCCTCCAGCCCTGTCCCATTAGCTGACACAAGGCTCTGACACACAGAGACACATACTACTGTAAACATAGATAGTCACACATACGCAAGCATAAAAATACCAGTTGACACACAGTCCATTGTATCTAAACAATGACATAATCCCCTTGGGAGCCAACCATTACTGAGTATATATTGCTATGCCTGTGGAATAATTAGTGAATATTTGGTCAGTGTTTCGCATGCCAGTGGTAAGTGAACTCACAGCAGTGCAGTTGGAGGAGTACTCCAAAGGTTTGATGACCTTGAGCTGGTACAGCATCTTACACACCACCATGACACAGGCCCAGACCGAGGACACACTGGAGGCGATGGGGCGGAGCCGGGGGAAGGGCAGGGCGAAGGTCCACAGAACCAGGAACATGAAGTTCATCAGGGACACCTGGGGCACAAAGAAAAAAGAAAGAAAACAAATGTTTTGTGCAGACATCCTACACTGCATAACATATTAGGTGGTAAAATCAGGGCAGTGTAAATGCAGTAAATACAATATAGAAGGTACTATAAATGGGGTCAAGGTACAATGAGAATGTGGAGTTCAAGGGTCACATAAAGACATCTGACCTCTTGTAGGGACACCCAGATGATGCCAGTGGAAACAATCTTGAGGCTGTGAACCTCCAGCAGCCTCCAGCCCATCTCCTGAGCCCGCTGGAAGATAGCCAGAGCCTGGAACAGCAGCAGGCTGGCCCGGTCCACTATCAACCCCCACTGGGTCAGACGCTCCTCTGGGGGAACTGACGGACACAAAAAGGACATCAGACTCAAGGTCAGATGTAAGATCTGAAATGCTGTGCTAGATTTGACAGACTTTTGTTTATGTGGCATATTTGCTTGTACTGTCTTTGTGCTGTTAAAACTGTACTTTTCGTACAGTAAATTAGAATCTGAATCTCAGAGTCTCAGTGGCACACACCTGTCCCCTCTTGCTCCTCCTCAGGTTTCTCTGATGAGGCAGACAGTCCATCATTCTCCAACGTGTCCTGACTCCCCACACGTTCTGACTCCCCACTCGTCTGCTCACTCTGCTCCTTCGCCATCCTAGCAGAACGAGGGTAGGCAAGTCCATCATGGATTTAGTCATTTTAATACATTATACTGTATAATAACATTATATATGATGCCATACATTGTCTTTTTTCATCCATGTACAGGAAGAAAGTGTATTAAGAGTGTACCGTTTCTGTAACTTTTCAATGTTTTCTTTAATTCTGAGGAAGAATAAACATCAGTTAAACCTTGCACTTACAGTGGTAAAAAATGTATTACATGAAATTATCTGAAAAATATTTATTTTAAATTACTCAGAATTAATGACGGACTGATGGATTTAAATTATATATCTGCACTGTCAAATGGTGCTGCTTTCTCTGTATAATAACGCCAACATGTTATAACATGAGATTAACATATTTGTACACTCCTTACTTTGATTTTGCCTAACTAAGGTTGTTTAAGATGACTCAAACTCTGAGCAATCCACTGTGTGAAGCATGCCATTCAAGGAGACAAAAATACAACTCTTACATGTCAGCTATCACATTGACTGAGTTCCTCAGCTCCTCCTCTCTGGGTGAAGAGATGGACAGAATGGATGAGACACAACAACATAGAGATGGGTGGAGAATGACAGACAGCTTATTTTTCCCCCCAAAATAGGAAAGAACACCCCAGCAAGTATTAAACCATTGATTTGGGGGACCAATCAGATCAAAATGTTCAATATCTCTCTGCAGCACAGGAGGTTGGTGGTGACTTAATTGGGGAGGACGGTCTCATGCTAATGGCTGGAGCGGTTTGATACCGTTCCAGACATTACTATGAGCAGTCCTCCCCTCAGCAGCCTCCACCGCCATTGTACATATTTTTTTTATTAAGAAAATATATGTCTCTAAAAATACCAGTTGACATGAAAGAAACACTTCAATGGACTAATATTTCCCTCCTCCCTGATATAAAGCACATTATCCCAGTGGTTGCGATCAGGTAAGCTGTCCCACCTGGTTGGTCCATGGTGGACAGGTACGTTGTCCAGGTTGGTGAGATCCAGGAAGTCCTGGTTGAAGTAGTGAAGCTGCAGGATGCAGGCCAATAGGAAGGTTGCAGGGAGGAGGATCCGAGCAAACAGCTCCACAGTATCATATTGCTCCAACCCGAGATCACGCAGACTAGAGGACAGAGCGGGACAGGGACAGCACTGAGCGAACAGATATAGGATCTTAATTTGAGCCAGTTTGCTATAGCAGCAAATGTGAATTATTATGTGGATTATGTGGACACTTTCTGTAGGGGTTGATACATTTTTCTTTCAATTTCAAGTCTGACAAACTTAAAAGAAGCCTTTTTAAAACTAAAATACACTACAAGTTTGCAGTTCCTGCAGTGCAGGAAAAATCGCAGCAACAAAATAGTGATAAAATTAAGATCCTACTACATCTGTATAAGAATAACTCAGTAACAGTATGCAAAGACACTGTGAATCACAAATGTTCCTTAGCCATGGACCATCAGGGAGACTTCTAGACACAGGGTACAAGATGAGTAATTTTGCGCCAATGAATGAATCAATGAATCAATTAACAATGTAGTACATCAAAGTCTTGGGATGACTACAACAATATGGAGGCATAAGCAGCGTTGTGAATGTACAGGGTTGGCCACAGTGCCACCATTACCACTCACCCTTCCTCAGACATGCCCATGATCTGTCTGAACAGGCCAGAAATGGTCTTGAACTGGTACATGTAGATGGCAATCAGGACCACCATGGAGTAGCCCACCACCACCGCCCAGAAGTACTTCAGCACTCGCCTCCACACGTCACAACGGATCTGAGGAACGGTAACATAGATGCCATGATGCTAATCAGGTCAAATCATTATGAAATTTGTCTAGTAACCGAGGGAAATCAGAAGGTTAGTTGATCTTTATAAAACAACATATTTTACTGTTAATATTGCTCCCCAGGATTTTTGGTATAGCAATAATCATAGGTATACCAATGATCATAGCGAGCAATATTAACAGTAAAATACCTTATTTTATAAAGATCAACCGTACCCTCTGATTTCCCTCGGTTACTAGACAAATTTCATATGACAACAGGCGACCACAAAACAAGTTGCCTTTTCACACCCATCTATTTTTATTTAACCTTTATTTAGCTAGGCAAGTCAGGTCAGAACAAATTCTGATTTACAATGACAGCCTACACCGGCCGAACCCGGACGACACTGGGCCAATTGTGCGCCGCCCTATGGGACTCCCAATCACAGCCGGTTGTGATACAGCCTGGATTCGAACCAGGGTGTCTGTAGTGACGCCTCAAGCACTGAGATGCAGTGCCTTAGACCGCTGCGCCACTCGGGAGCCCATCTATCATCAGTGTCTTGAAATATTAATTTCAAATTCAACGTTTATTTACATAAGAATACCTACATCTTTTACTCAATTGCTTTTTATTTCCCGTCAGTCAGACAGTATGTGAAACAGCAGTGCTGCTAGCATTGATAAACATCAGGTTCATATTGGCTTTCTTACAGTATGTGTGCTGTGAGGTAGTAGCTAGGCCATTAGGCAGCTGTAAGTGGTCAGCGCTAAAAGGTCAGCGGAAATACAAGATGGGGAGGGAAACCAGGAAAATGGCAGCAGAAATGTTTTGTGTCTGTGTTTACGAGGTAGGATCAATATTCATAACGGAAGCTCTATTGATAAGAGTTTAGAGCCTTTGGCTGTTGTTGAGGTCTTGGCTGCAAGGCCGGGCGGTAAATGTGTCATACCAATAGTGAGGTCAGTGATAAGATATTTACATAGTCAGAGTCTGATTCATCTTTTGGTAAACCCACTAATATAGCTATTGAACGAAACTATTCCACAGCCACTATTATTTTTACTTGACGCAATCTTATCTCTCACAGAGTACTTTTTTTTTTCTCCGTCCCTTCTGAAAAACATCCGACTGTTTATAGCGTCTCGTATGTGTGGTTTACCGTTTACATTTTAGCGCACACTTTTATCCAGAGCGACGTACAGGAGCAACTGGGGTTAACTTCCTTGCTCAAGGGCACATCGGCGGATTTATCACCTGTCGGCTCAGGGATTCGACCTTTCGGTTACGGGCCCAATGCTCTTAACTGCTAGCCTACCGGCCACCCTGAGTTGTGTGCAATCTGGAGGAGTTAAGTAATATCCATTGTTCCCTGGAACATGGACAGTAAAGTTGTATTGTACATTGTATATCATGTGCAGCATACACACCACCACTGACATACACTACAACACTATCCAGGAGTCATATATATGAGGCCCACCTGGTAGAGGACGACACAGAAGAGGAACAGCATGATGTAGAGGATCTTGTAGACCATCACCTTCCCAGAGAAGCTGACCACAAAGAACATGTAGCAGCAGAACAGGATCCAGTACTTCACCAGGGTTCCTTTGACCGCTGAACCCAGCACCTCCATTATGGGAGAGGTTTCCCCTTCATCCGCTGAGGGAGAGGAGGAGCACAATGTAGAACATGTCACCGTACCTGGGTCAAGGTTCAAACACCTATGAGTTAGAGAGCACTGTTAAGTGAAGCTTGTTATAAACACCTAGGAACAACATCATATCCATTTATAATGCATCGTAACTGAATTAGAGAACGTGACTTTATCAATGTAAAGCCATAAAGGGTGCATATAAAGAGAGGAGTCCATACGTGGGAGTACTTTCACTTCCTCCAGAGACTCGTCAGACTCCTTGAGATCCTGCTCTTCCTGTTTCTCCTTCTGTTGTTGGCGGAACAGCAGCCAAAAGCTGAAGGTGTACAACACCTTGCCTCCCAGGTGGATGCAGGGTGCTGGGTAGATGGCCATGTCAAAGTCCACCAGCACGGCATGTGGCAGGCCAGGGTACAGCTCATCTCGCCGCAGCCTCAGGCCGCTCAGGAAGGCGAGCAGCAACAGCAAGGTGCCGTACACCGCCAGGAAGGGAGCGCTCATCATGGCGTAGCGCCGACGGTCACGCATCATCCAGATCACACACGACCACACCAGCAGGGCGAACGTCAGCCAGCTGTTATAGGTGATGCTCCACACCTGAGTGGTTGAAGGAACACGGGAGGCATGCCACACACACGTTCAAAGATTGCAAGGTAATGTGAAGGTAACGTAGCTCTATTCAGTTAGACTTTTAAAGGAATTGTTTTCAGAGAGTTAATTGTTGAATGACTAATGTCTACACCAAAACCTTAATAGTGTCGTGGAAAGGAAGTGGTTTACCATCATGATGATGAGTGCGCTGATGTAGCTGTGCTTCATGATGAACAGGCCAAACACAGCCAGTCCACTGGGGCCATTCTCTTCCTCGCTCATAGACACCTCACTCCTCCCCTCCCTCATAGACACCTCACTCCTCCCCTCACTCATAGACACCTCACTCCTCTCCTCCCTCATAGACACCTCACTCCTCCCCTCCCTCATAGACACCTCACTCCTCCTCTCCCTCATAGACACCTCACTCATCCCCTCCCTCATAGACACCTCACTCCTCTCCTCCCTCATAGACACCTCACTCCTCCCCTCCCTCATAGACACCTCACTCCTCCCCTCCCTCATAGACACCTCACTCATCCCCTCCCTCATAGACACCTCACTCCTCTCCTCCCTCATAGACACCTCCCTCCTCCTCTCCCTCATAGACACCTCACTCCTCCCCTCCCTCATAGACACCTCACTCCTCCCCTCCCTCATAGACACCTCACTCCGTCCCTCCCTCAAAGACACCTCACTCCTTCCCTCCCTCATAGACACCTCACTCCTCCTCTCCTTCTCTTCCTCACTACTCTCTTCAACCTCCTCCGACTCTGAGAGAGGAAAACAGCAGAAGATGGAGTTTAGGAAAGTTTTTATACCATATAATTGTCATATTTTAAGGCTATGACGTATCAGTTTCTACACTAGTGATGAACATTTATTCAATATTCAATTCCTATAATTTATTCATGACTGGGTAAGATCAAAATATCCAGGTGGATATAAAAAATGACTTCCCATAAGTCAAACCTTTCGTTTATAACCGAACATTGTGGTAATTCTACCAAATAATGGACCTTGGAGTAGATTTGACATTGACAAGGCTGGCAGGTACATACCTTGTGAGGGTGACAAGTCTATTCCTTCGTATTGTGGTGGAGGGTAGCAGTTTGCACACCCTGCCCCTGGCCCTCCCAGCAGTAACCCCATCTCCTGTCCTCTCAGATCATGCCATGAGCTGCTCATCAGTAAGACCATTGGCTGCAGAGGAAAAACAGTGTAGAATTTTGGCTTTGAAGAAAAGTGATGCGCACCGGATGTACGGTGTCTGCCCAGACATGTAACATCCCGTTAAGGTAGTTATGACAACACATTGGGAGAGCAGAATGTACCTCCTGCACCTCCTCATCTGGCATGTAAGTTTCCTCATCCGTACTGGTCAGTAGCTGCAAAAGACAAAATATAATTGTTTCAGAAATCTGTAGAAAATCATGATGGTAAAACTACAGGAGAATGTAGAAAAAAAATAGAACTGTAGTAGATTTCAACACCTCCAGTCGGTCTCCTGAGATGAATAAGATCTTGGAGAAGCTGGGGGGATACTCAGGGATTTCTACTGGACTCTCAGACTTCACCAGAGTATCCTAGCAGAAATACACAGACAGCACCATGAAATGACTGACACACAATTAACACCTCCAACAAAGGATAAACCAGCAGAGTTTTATTTAATCCACAAGACATTGACAGCGTCTGACATGGCACCCTATTCACTATATAGAGCCCTACCCCATTTACAGTAGTGCACTATATAGGGAATAGGGTTCAATTTCAGACGCAGCTATTCACTATGAAGGTCTTAGTTGCATTAGAGTCTCAGTCTAGGTAAAGTACCTCTTCTTCAGTGACGTAGACCCACTTGTGCAGCAAAGACACCATTGTGTAATAGAGGAGCAGCAGCACCATGGGGTTGATGAAGACAGGCCAGCTGACATCTGCCTGCAGACCCAGACTGTATGGCTCAGTCTCATTGGTCCGGATGAACGCTGTCATACCAAACAGCCTGAACAAAACCAGAGGGCGATTAATCTCTTGGGACAGACCACGTAAACAAAAATGGTACCGTAGATCTCTCATGATACAACGGAAAGCGTGTGATAACGAGCAGTAGTAGTTCCGGTGCTTCGGACAAATCACGATTTTCTTTCAAATTTCGGGAAGGGGGGGGGACATTTGGCCCATAGACTTGTTTGCTCTTTGTTCTGGTTCCGATCTCTTCTCTTAACACATATGGACTCGGAACTTAATCGAGCATCTGACTAATTACAAACAACATTCACAGTAGATAGATCAACTATATCCTGAAATTGGAAGATGAGCATGTATCAGTTTATGACATTTAACAATGATTTGTATATGCCTGTGTCCAGTGTAATAGAGTGTGTAATTATTTGGTATTTCGACAAGTATAAATAAATACAATCTGTTTTTCAGTGGCTGTTTTTCAGCCAGCAAACCAATATGGTTAAAATGACTGTGTGTATCTGCACAGTCAGCATCCAGCCAGCGTTGCTACATCCTGGTCCTGTGACCCTACCTGGCGTAGATGTCCTGTGGGGGTACGATCTGTTGGGCCAGAGGCAGCTGGTACAGGTAGAGGCTCAGCAGGTGACCAGCGCTGAATATAGCCATCATCACACAGAGGGTACTGAAAAACAGCAGGCTGAGGGAGCGGAGAAACACCCACCACCACACCAGGCCTAGGAACGTCCCGAAATACACTGCCGAAGTCAGGGAGGGTAGGGCGATGCCTGGTACAGGGGGAAGAGGACCAGTCAAGGGGAGACAGGAGAAGATTATAGTCCCGTTCGGGAGCAGATAGTAAATGTGTCTTATTTTGGCTGAGCTGGACAGCAGAGAATGCTGAGCCAATGCAAGACTTTAAGTCTGGCGTGCAAGACAAGTACGTGAGAGTCCAAAGTGGCAGCCTTTTGAGATGTACCTGCCAGCCCCAGTAGTACGGTGACCACTACTTTCCCTGCTGTGTTCATGATGGCGGACAGCAAGAGGCGCAGTCCAAGGGCAAATGCAATGAACTTCTGGACAAACTGAGGGGTTACCGGCGCCGCTGTGATTTCGTCTGAGCTGTCACAGGACAAGCCATCTGTGACATCACTTTCCACTTCAGACTCTGAGTCGGACATCTCCACATCCTGCTTTGTCAAAAGAGCACAAGTTCGGTGGACAAGAAGTTGGCGTTGTTTCGTAACACTGTTTTCCTTTCTAACAGATTCAAGCTGAAGGAGGACCATGCTCAAACCACTAGAGTAGAGGTGCTGACATACTGCGTGAGAAGGTGAGGCACCCTACCTTCGCATTCTTGAAATCCTTTACAACATATCACCATGTATGATGTACTTTTCTCAAGCTCTCAGGTAAAACAACAATGGTAAAACTATACTGTGAATTGAACAAAAGTGGCAGATGAAATTGGCCATGTGGATACCTCAGGGTCAGAGGGTTTGATGCAGTTCTCGTGGACATTAAGTTGTGGCGCGGAGCACAGCAGCTTCCTGACCAGGCAGAGTATGATGAGCCCAGACAGGAAGAGCCCCAGATCAGGGGCTAAGAGACGCAAAGTGTTCCCTGCATCCACCAAACTGAACCTGGGGACAGAACACAAGACAAATCTGATGAACAACACCTGCATTAGAAACACCACCAAAGTCTGCTTTAAAAAAAGTCAAGAAAATGTGGCCCTACCGTACAATGCCCAAATGGTAGAGAACATTTTCCCAATATTCGTTCTCTGTTGAACAACACAAATATTTCAGATAGAAATCAAGTTTAGTCATATCCGCAAAATGCCAAAGCAACATCCACCCTCATCAAATGTTCATTGAATGAGTAAGTAATACGTTCATCATACTCTCCATGTATTGAAATGCTTAAACAAACTTCTTCTGCCTCTATTTTGGGTGGTGTTCAGCAGCAACTCTGAGTAGTCTGTTGTTAGTGGCTCAGTGAGCTGATAGAGGCTGGTGTTATCTTACCGTTCTGAGGTACGTAGGCAAAAGTGATCTGCATGAAACACTGGAGAGCCAGAAACGTCACGCTGGTGGAACAGATGAGCTGCAGGAACTTCCCTGTTTTTCCTTTAGAAATACAAGACCAGAGACGCAGATTAACAGAGGTCGAAAATAATATATTTTCCATTTTTTTGAGAAACAAAACATATTTCTTCCTTCCAACACGTCAAAGACACATACAAGGCATTCAGATCAGACTGTCTGTGTTCTGTTATAATCCATATGGGGACCACTACATGTAATTAGGCTGTTACTTTTTATGGCCTTTTTCTACTCTCTTTTCCACTATCTTAATGGCTGAGGATAGTGGTGGAGTCTACTGCGGCAATGCAGATCCCATTTGTCTCTATACTCACAGATAGTGAGCTGTGCATGCCTTCAATGTAAATATATATTGGAAATATATATTATAGTTTGGTTTTTAATCAAATGAAATGGGAAACAAGCAAATGTTACAGGAAAAGAACATAAATGTTTCTAAATATGACTCTGGCTCGCACAAGCCAAGGCTCGTGCAAGGCTTCTTACTTTTGCTTCTAAATATGAGGGTCATCGGCATCATTTCATCCCTCTTTTCATGATGGGCATATGGACAAATGGAGTTGGTTTTACGCACGTCCAAAAAAATAATGATTAAAAAGGGAGAAGTCCACTCACTGTTTTTCTGCTCCCAAACTTGATATTTTAATAAAGCTTTGGGGATTAATATTTATTTCAAAGCAGTCTCATGAGACAATCCATTTATTGATAGGCTGCTATTTGGCGAATGCATTGGGCAGGTAAAAAAAAAAGAAGCCTTAATTGAGGGGAGAGGCTATGCTTGGTTTTTAATCAAATGAAACGAAAAACAAGAAATATGTTTTTAGAACAACAGCAATATCTATATATAGAATGCAGCGTGATATCATAAATTGCATCTATTGTTCCATGGCAGTGTGTGCACACGCATGTCTATACAAAATACTAGGCTCCTGTCAATTGTATCATTCATTGCCTACGTGCGAGGCACATTCAAAAAAAAGAAAATCCGCTGTTGATATGGCATTATAGGAGGACTGAGTAGTTTGGAGGCGCGTGTCTTTGATAATCGGACGAGTGGTGCTTTTTGAAAATGGGGATGGATTGTCTAATTGAACCAGCGAAATTAAGTATGCAGTTATGTGAATTGTGAAGCATAAAAAGCATGAGGACAAGGCACCCGCAGTAGACCATTTAAAACCCCTTTATTTATAGGCTACTTGACTAATGCATGGCCAGGATTAAAAGACGCCCCTATGCCAAGTTGTTAACCAGCTTTGATTAAGGGGAGGGTAGGCTATACTTAGTTTTTATATCTAATTAAATTAAATGGGGGAGTGCAAATGCTTTTTTTATGTTGCTAAATACCAGATTCACGGTGCAAAAGGCACACCTCTCATTCCAAGTGCACTGTGCATCACGGCTGCGCTTCTACTCTCAAAATCCATGCCATTAGCAACTGCGTTACTGTTAAGACCTGCTTTGGTGGGTTTTAAAACGTCCCTTTAGCTCTGCAGGAAAATGCCACGTTTGCGGTTGTTTTTATTAAGGACACACCTCAAATATTGCCACCCCTCCCCCAGCTGCGTTTGTAAATGATGTCTGAGTGTTGAAGGGTGCCTCTGTCTGTCCGTACATTTTAAAAACAAGAAAATCATGCCCTCTAGTTTGCATAATATAAGGAATTTGATATATAGCATTTCATTTAACTTATTACTTTTACTCAAGTATGACAATGAGTACTATTTCCATCACTGGCGTTTTGCATCATATGATACAAAACACATCATGTGACACTTTCTGTATTTTGAAACGTTCTACAGTGCATTCAGAAAGGATTCAGACCCTTTGATTTTTTTCACATTTTGTTACATTACAGCCTTATTCTAAAATGTATTAAAAAGTTTTTTCCTCATCAATCTACACACAATACCCCATAATGACAAAACAAAAACAGGGTTGTAGAAATGTTTGCAGTTTAAAAATAAAAAAAAACTGAAATGCATTTACGTAAGTATTCAGTATTTGGGGAGTTTCTCCCAGTCTTCTCTGCAGATTCTCTCAAGCTCTGTCAGGTTGGATGGGGAGCGTTGCTGCACAGTTAATTTCAGGTTTATCCAGAGATCCAGTTCCATCGGGTTCAAGTCCGGGCTCTGGCTGTGCCACTCATGGACATTCAGAGACTTGTTCCAAAGCCACTCCTGCGTTTTCTTGGTTGTGTGCTTAGGGTCGTTGTCCTGTTGGAAGGTGAACCTTCGCCCCAGTCTGAGGTCCTGAGCGCTCTGAAGCATGTTTTCATCAAGGATCTCTCTGTACTTTGCTCCGTTCATCTTTCCCTTGATCTTGACTAGTCTCCCAGTCCCTGTCTTTGAAAAACATCTCCACAGCATGATGCTGCCACCACCATGCTTCACCATAGGGATGGTTCCAGGTTTCCTCCAAACGTGACGCTTGGCATTCAGGCCAAAGAGTTCAATCTTGGTTTCATCAGACCAGAGAATCTTTTTCTCATGGTCTGACAGTCCTTTATGTTCCTTTTACTGAGGAGTAGCTTCCGTCTGGCCACTCTACCATAAAGGCCTAATTGATGGAGTGCTGCAGAGATGTTTGTGCTTCTTGAAGGTTCTCCCATCTCCACAGAGGAACTCTGGAGCTCTGTCAGAGTGACCATCGGGTTCTTGGTCACCTCCCTGACGAAGGTCCTTCTCTGATTGGTCAGTTTTGCTGATTAGACTCAGCCAGCTCTAGGAAGAGTCTTGGTGGTTCCAAACTTATTCCATTTAAGAATGATGGATGCCACTGTGTTCTTGGGGACCTTCAATGCTGCAGACATTTTTTGGTACCCTTACCAAGATCTGTGCCTCGACACAATCCTGTCTTGGAGCGCTACGGACAATTCCTTCGTCCTCATGGCTTGGTTTTTGCTCTGACATGCACTGTCAACTGTGGGACACTATATAGGCAGGTGTGTGCCTTTCCAAATATATGTCCAATTAATAGAATTTACCCCAGGTGGACTTCAATCAAGTTGTAGAAACATCTCAAGGATGATCAATGGAAACAGGATGCACCTGAGCTCAATTTCGAGTCTCATAGCAAAGGGTCTGAATACTTCTGTAAATAAGGTATTTCTGTTTTTTACTTATAATACATTTGCAAAAATGTCTTAAATCCTGTTAATGCTTCGTAATTATGGGGTATTGTGTGTAGATTGATGAGGGCATTTTTTTATTTAATCAATTTTAAAACAAGGCTGTAACGTAACAAAATGTGGAAAATGGAAGGGGTCTGAATTCTTTCTGATGCCATGTTTTTACTAAAAAGCTTTTCTTCATTTCTGCCCTCCCAAGTAAAGGCCGGTCAATTCTGCTTCAGTATGATGTGTTTAATCTCTGCACCATCCCCCGGCCACTCAAGCCAGGGGTGATATCATATTAGCGAGACGAAGAGATGGATAAGGTTCTACGAGGAATCGAAGAGAAAAGTCCAGCATGCAAGAAAACCATTTTACAAAAGCTGACACCACAACTTTTAATTTGACTATATAATTACTAGGTTATACATAATAGATAAGACCATACCGGCCACATCCCTTTACAAAGTACATGACCAATCCTTTAATTCAGCAACTTTATTGATCAATCTAAAATAGAATGGACATGTTGTATGTTGATCAAAATGAGTTGATGAATCACACACACACACACACACAATGTGACAGGGGCCGAAACTGACAGGGGCCAACTCACAGGGGCCGTGTTTATTAGCAAACATTCAAACAGTGAGGGCCCTGTAGCTTAGAATAAAATACCTTGCAACTTGGAATAAAATCCACCCTATTCTTTATTGTCTACTACTGTACTTGGGGTGCCATTTCCAAGCCAGTGGTGTTCTTCTGAAGTCTTACCTTGCATGGAGATGAGAGAGGGGTTTGGCAGCAGGGGAAGGGTGAGAAAGAAAAGGAAATACACCACAGACAGACCATTGTACCGGAATGATGATGCTACGGAGAGAAAACAATGATTTTACATTGATGTTAATCTGAATATAATATCGAGGTATGATTTTCATTTCTTGTCCTTGATGCTGTATTTTATGAGATTTTTCATTACGCTGTGTCTGTCCTACTGAAAATCTATATAAATACAGATGAAGAAGAGCTGCTAGAAACAAATAGCATACAGTATTATCCATCAAAGAGAAAAGGCATTGGTAATAAAATACTATGATCCATTGCACCTGCTAATTCAAAATGCATTAGTGTTGGACTGAACAAAACTCCATCACACAGTAAACAAGTTAGCAGCTTAAAAAAAACAGTGTGGCTTCTTGGACCAACAATGGCAATGAAACTGACAAGAAAATCACGGGTCATGGATTTAACTTTCTTAATCTTTTACCAATACAAAACACTCAGATGAAGGAAAGTATAATTTAACGATTCATGTATTTTTTTCTTATTGAAATGATAAGAATCGCGATTTTCTTTACTTAATTCTGAACTAGAAAATTAGAATACTTACTGAATGTAATGACACCTTAACTTGTAAAATATGTCTTACATTTTACAATACAATAAACATACTATTCAACAACTTAAACATTGAATTCCCCATTACAGTTTTACAGCACAAGTTACTCAATTACTGCATGATCACAATATACCATGTTTCTGTGTCCATTCAAAGAATTACCATCAGGGGAAACAAGACATAATTGATTAATCTACATATTCCCCCAAACAACATGTCTCAAGTACATTTTTTGTGTTTTCCAGAAATCATCCAAATTGGTGATGGTAGCAATATTATTAGATCACTTTATAAAGGCAGAATCTCTCAATGTAACTGTAAAAGTCACTACTATGACCTCAAGAACTAACACGTCCACAGTCCTTCTGCATTTGGTGACCGACACTTGAATTGTTACTGTACATTCTTCCAGCCCCATAAGAATAAAATGTAAAAGAAAGGTCAACTTACCTGCAAGCAGAAGAAGAGGTAACACTAAGTTATAGAGAATCCCCACCACAATATCCCCCGCCATGTCTCCTTAGCGTGTGAGAGACACCCAGCACTCTGAAGACAGTCTACTCTCTGGGCTGCTTGTGGTTGCAGGTAACTCCCATCCGCTCATACATCTGTCTCCCTAGACCAGGCACAGTGATACACTAAAATAATGATCCTGAATGGTCCTGAATTAGAGGTTAAGTCAAAATGAAAGAGTTCCAAGACAAGAAGAGCGAAAACCAAATGGTGTTCATTGGTTTTGGATGCAGATGTGTGTGACTCCCCCTCTATCTAATTTATCTTTCACTCTCTTATCCCCACCCCCCCTTCTCCCCCCTTCTCCCCACCCCGCTTTAGTAATGGCCTGTGTCCCAGCTGCAGAATTATTACCCCGATAAGGAGGGAGGCTCCCATAGGAATCTCAATAGATGACTTACGATGAAGTTGTCCAAGAGCCCTGGAGTCCGCAGTGTCATTAGGCAGAGCAAAAACACACTTAGTCACGCAGGTGGCTAGACAATTTTTTCACTTTGTGGCCATTTGTTTGTATTGTCAATTACTAATACAGAGACCAAGCTCAACAATATGGACCCTCAAAATATAGGACATTGATGTGTTTTTCATAGGTTGTTTTTTCAGCACTTGGCCGGCCTGTGTTTTTTATCACAGCTCATCATCATTTTCTGCTGGCGAGGGAAAGTTTATCTAATATTCATGGCTGTGAGGCCATTAAGAGCCAGTAACTGCAGCAGAAGCGTATGGTGAACACAGCACATTGTCTGTCGGGCAGGAGTGGGAGGGAACACAGGGAACTAGGCTACACATCCAGTAAAACATACTTTTTTAAAGGGAGACATTTAATCAAGTCATTCAATTCAATTAACTTCCACCTTCAAATAATCAGATACATTTGGTGCCATTGTCTGGAGTTCAGGGATAAAGAAAATCACCATGAAACAGTACCATCTAGTGGTCAGAACCTTAATATCAGGACTGAGGATGGGACGTAAACCTAACAACTTCAATGAATAATTTCTCTAAACTGATGAAAAAAAACATCACCAAATTCATTTTTACAGAATACATTACATATGACGAAGAAACAATTCTCTGAGCCTCTTCGTAATACTTGTCATACATAGAGAACTTATACGTAAAAAAATGATACTTAACTAGGCAAGTCAGTTAAGAACACATTCTTATTTAAAATGACAGCCTGGAAACAGTGCCTCCACTGCCTTGTTCAGGAGCAGAACGACAGATTTTTACCTTGTCAGCTCGGGGATTTGATCTAGCAACCTTTCGGTTACTGACCTAACATTCTACCCACTAGGCTACATGCCGCCCCTCTATATACTATATACTCATTGTTGGTGTGGGACTTGCGTGGTGTGTGGGTGTGGTTTTTGACAATGTTTTTCGATTCCTCATGTCTAACTCATTGTTAGAAAATAGTTTGGTCCAAATCGGATGTTAGGTACTATATTTATTGAATATTACAGTGGCAAGAAAAAGTATGTGAACCCTTTGGAATTACCTGGATTTCTGTATAAATGGGTCATCACATTTGATCTGTTCTTCAGATCACAACAATAGACAAACATAGTGTGCTTAAACTAATAACACACAAATTATTGTATTTTTCTTGTCTATATTGAATACATAGTTTAAACATTCACAGTGTAGGTTGGAAAAAGTATGTGAACCCCTAGGTTAATGACTTCTCCAAAAGCTAATTGGAGTCAGGAGTCTGCTAACCTGGAGTTCAATCAATGAAACGAGTTTGGAGATGTTGGTTTGAGCCGCCTTGCCCTATAAAAAACACTCACAAAATTTGAGTTTGCTATTCACAAGAAGCATTGCCCGATGTGAACCATGCCTCGAACAAAAGAGATCTCAGAAGACCTAAGATTAAGAATTGTAGACTTGCATAAAGCTGGAAAGGGTTACACAAGTATATCTAAAAGCCTTGATGTTCATCAGTCCATGGTAAGACAAATTATCTATAAATGGAGAAAGTTCAGAACTGTTGCTACTCTCCATAGAAGTGGCCGTCCTGCAAAGATGACTGCAAGAGCACAGCGCAGAATGCTCAATGAGGTTAAGACGAATCCTAGAGTGTCAGCTAAAGACTTACAGAAATCTCTGGAACATGCTAACATCTCTGTTGACGAGTCTACGATATGTAAAACACTAAACAAGAATGGTGCTCATGGGAGGACACCACGGATGAAGCCACTGCTGTCCAAAGTTTGCAAAAGTGCACCCGGATGTTCCACAGAGCTACTGGCAAAATATTCTGTGGACAGATGAAACTACAGTTGAGTTGTTTGGAGGGAACACACAACACTATGTGTGGATAAAAAAAGCCACAGCACACCAACACCAAAACTTCATCCCAACTGTAAAGTATGGTGGAGGGAGCATCATGGTTTGGGGCTGCTTTGCTGCCTCAGGGCCCGGACAGCTTTGCTATCATCGACGGAAAAATTAATTCCCAAGTTTATCAAGACATTTTGCAGGAGAATGTTAGGCTATCTGTATGCCAATTGAAGCTCAACAGAAGTTGGGTGATGCAACAGGACAGCGACCCAAAACACAGAAGCAAAATCAACAACAGACTGGCTTCAACAGAAGAAAATACGCCTTCTGGAGTGGCCCAGTCAGAGTCCTGACCTCCACCCGATTGAGATGCTGTGGCATGACCTCAAGAGAGCAGTTCACACCAGACATCCCAAGAATGTTGCTGAACTGAAACAGTTTTGCAAAGAGGAATTGTCCAAAATTCCTCCTGACCGTTGTGCAGGTCTGATCTGCAACTATAGAAAACGTTTGGTTGAGGTTATTGCTGCCAAAGGAGGGTCAACCTGTTATTAAATTCAAGGGTTCACATACTTTTCCCACCCTGCACTGTGAATGTTTACAGAGTGTGTTCAATGAAGACATGAAAACGTATAATTGTCTGTGTGTTATTAGTTTAAGTAGACTGTGTTTGTCTATTGTTGTGACCTAGATGAAGATCAGATCAAATGTTATGACCAGTTTATGCAGAAATCCAGGTATTTCCAAAGGGTTCACATACTTTTTCTTGCCACTGTATATGAACCCTATGAATAAAATGTGGGTACAATCAATTTGCATAATTTCTCAGAGATTAAATTATATTTCAACAAAATGATGTTGCAGGAATGCTAATCCTATATTTTTCTAACAACAGAAACAATTATAGAACAATCTGAGATGGTGGGTGTCATACCTCTTTCTTGTGTTTTTCCAGGTGGAACAACCCTGGTCCGTCTTCAACTCAGTGGGCTTGTCTTATTTTTTATTTGTTTTAAATTATCATTATTTAGCTAATAATCGGGGAACTTAAAAGAAAAATGGGCGAGTGGCGTTAGAAACACCAGGGCCAATTTCTGGTCCAAGTCTGACCCTGACTCTCTAGTAGAGGAGGTCTAGAGGCCCTTCAGAGTAAACCGATCATGGTGTTCGTACTGTAAGCACTTGTGAAGCTCTAAGGGGAAACTAATTGAACTGTATATCCTTCAGAAGGAGATTCATTTCACTGTTAGTCAATGATCGATAATTGCAGTTATTGCAGGGACAGGGCATAGGAACAAGACCCAGTGCTTACTGTAAAGCTGCATGCAAGAGTGGGTCTGCCTTTAACATGTCTGCAGCACCTTGTCCTGCATGTATCAGCACCAGTGTTACCATACCACATAGACAGCGCTCATCTCCCATAGAATCCTACTATTAAACGTAGTATCTCCCATGTAAAGTAAGGTTTTAATTTATCACACACCTGCGTTGTGCTATAGGATAAGGAAACTGTAGCATCTTTCAGTCAAGAGATAGCTTATCAAGAGCCGTTAACTGAGATACCTTATCAAGAGTTAGTTATTCACTTACCGTGAACTTAACTACCTTGCTGAAACAGAAATAGTGTAATAAACCAAACTACAGAGTAACATAATCAACAGTATTTGAGTGGCCGCTCCGGATCAGAATAACGCCCGGAGGTAAAGTCTTCAACCCAGGAGAATCCCACTAAATTACTTTCAGAAGAAGATTTAAATTGATTATGTCAATAAATGCTGAGCACGCAGCTAATATTTCATTGACAGTGCAGTTAAATGTGCAGTGAGTAGACTGAGAGAGACATTAGTGCATGTGGAAGGAAGCAGGAGGCCAAAGGGCCATACAGATGCCTTGGTTGCTATAGTACTGCTGGGAACTGTCCCCTGGACACAGGAGTCATTCTTAGACAAAGTAAAAAAAAATAAAAAAAGAGTAAGTAGCATTGACTCTTAGACATAATGGCACCATTAAACAATTATTTTAAGGGAAAGGGAAATTAACAAAACATTATTTAAACATGACTTACATCAAGGTTCTAATGCATTAAATACAGTTGAAGTCAGAAGTTTACATACACTTAGGTTGGAGTCATTCAAACTCGTTTTTCAACCACTCCACAAATTTCTTGTTAACAAACTATAGTTTTGGCAAGTCGGTTAGGACATCTACTTTGTGCATGACACAAGTAATTTTCCCAAACAACTGTTTACAGACAGATTATTTCACTTATAATTCACTGTATCACAATTCCAGTGGGGCAGAAGTTTACATACACTAAGTTGACTGTGCCTTTAAACAGCTGGAAAATTCCAGAAATTGATGTCATGTCTTTAGAAGCTTCTGATAGGCTAAATTACATTATTTGAGTCAATTGGAGGTGTACCTGTGGATGTATTTCAAGGCCTACCTTCAAACTCAATGCCTCCTTGCTTGACATCATGGGAAAAATCAAAAGAAATCAGCCAAAACCTCAGAAAAAAAGGTTTAGACCTCCATAAGTCTGGTTCATCCTTGGGAGCAATTTCCAAACGCCTGAAGGTACCTCGTTCATCTGTACAAACAATAGTCCGCAAGTATAAACACCATGGGACCACACAGCCGCCATACCCTCAGGAAGGAGACGCGTTCTGTCTCCTAGAGATGAACGTACTTTGGTGCGAAAAGTGCAAATCAATCCCAGAACAACAGCAAAGGACCTTGTGAAGATGCTGGAGGAAACAGGTACAAAAGTATCTATATCCACAGTAAAACGAGTCCTATATCGGCATAACCTGAAAGGCCGCTCAGCAAGGAAGAAGCCACTGCTCCAAAACTGCCATAAAAAAAGCCAGACTACAGTTTGCAACTGCACATGGGGACAAAGATCGTACTTTTTGGAGAAATGTCCTCTGGACTGATGAAATAAAATAGAACTGTTTGGCCATAATGACCATCGTTATGTTTGGAGAAAAAAGGGGAGGCTTGCAAGCCGAAGAAACACCATCCCAACCGTGAAGCACGGGGGTGTCAGCATCATGTTGTGGGGGTGCTTTGCTGCAGGAGGGACTGGTGCACTTCACAAATATATATGGCATCATGAGGAAGGAAAATTATGTGGATATATTGAAGCAACATCTCAAGACATCAGTCAGGAAGTTAAAGCTTGGTTGCAATGGGACTTCCAAATGGACAATGACCCCAAGCATACTTCCAAAGTTGTGGCAAAATGGCTTAAGGACAAAAAGTCAAGGTATTGGAGAGGCCATCACAAAGCCCTGACCTCAATCCTATAGAAAATTTGTGGGCAGAACTGAAAGGCATGTGCGAGCAAGGAGGCCTACAAACCTGACTCAGTTACACCAGCTCTGTCAGGAGGAATGGGCCAAAATTCACCCAACTTATTGTGGGAAGCTTGTGGAAGGCTACCTGAAATGTTTGACCCAAGTTAAACAATTTAAAGGCAATGCTACCAAATACTAACTGACTGTATGTAAACTTCTGACGCACTAGGAATGTGATGAAAGAAATATAAGCTGAAAATAAATCATTCTCCCTACTATTATTCTGACATTTCACATTCTTAAATAAAAGTGGTGATCCTAACTGACCTAAGACAGGGAATTTTTACTAGGATTAAAGTCAGGAATTGTGAAAAAAACTTGAGTTTAAATGTATTTGGCTAAGGTGTATGTAAACTTCCAACTTCAACTGTATATACACCTGTTCTGAAAGGCCCCAGAATCTACAACACCACTAAGCAAGGGCACCTCCAAACAGGTCAGGGACAAAGTTGTGGAGAAGTACATATCAGGGTTGAGTTATAGAAAAATATCAGAAACTTTGAACATCCCACGGAGCACCATTAAATCCATTATTAAAAAACGGAAAGAATATGGCACCACAACAAACCTGCCAAGAGAGGGCCGCCCACCAAAACTCACGGACCAGGCAAGGAGAGCATTAATCAGAGAGGCAACAAAGAGACCAAAGATAACCCTGAAGAGCTGCAAAGTTCCACAGCGGAGATTGGAGTATCTGTCCATAGGACCACTTTAAGCCGTACACGCCACGGAGCTGGGCTTTACGGAAGAGTGTTCAGAAAAAAAGCCACTGCTTAAAGAAAGAAAAAGAAAAACACGTTTGGTGTTCGCTAAAGGGCATGTGGGAGACTCCCCAAACATATGGAAGAAGGTACTCTGGTCAGATGAGACAAAATTTAGCTTTTTGGCCATCAAGGAAAATGCTATGTCTGGTGCAAACCCAACACCTCTCATCACCCCCGAGAACACCTTCCCCACAGTGAAGCATGGTGTTTGCAGCATCATGCTAAGGGGATGTTTTCATCGGCAGGGACTGGAAACTGGTCAGAATTGAAGGAATGATGGATGGCGCTAAATCAGGAAATTCTTGAGGGAAACCTGTTTCAGTCTTCCAGAGATTTGAGACTGGGAAGGAGGTTCACCTTCCAGCAGGACAATGCCCTAAGAATACTGCTAAAGCAACACTCGAGTGGTTTAAGGGAAAACATTTAAATGTCTTGGAATGGCCTAGTCAAAGCCCAGACCTCAATTCAATTGAGAATCTGTGGTATGACTTAAAGATTGCTATACACCAGCGGAACCCATCCAACTTGAAGAAGCTGTGTGGCTTCAAAAACCCAGTGGCTAGATGTGCCAAGCTTATAGAGACATACCCCAAGAGACTTGCAGCTGTAATTGCTGAAAAAGGTGGCTCTACAAGTATTGACTTTGGGGGTGTGAATAGTTACGCACGTTTTTTTGTCTTATTTCTTACATATATTGCATCTTCAAAGTGGTAGGCATGTTGTGTAAATCAAATGATAAAACCCCCCAAAAATCTATTTTAATTCCAGGTTGTAAGGCAATAAAATATGAAAAATGCCAAGAGGGGTGAATATTTTAGTACGCCACTGTACATCAATGTTGTGTCTGAGGCTATCCGGAACATATCCCAGTCCATGTGATCAAAGAAGTCTTGAAGCGTGGAATCCGATTGGTCAGACCAGCGTTGGAAAGACCTGAGCACGGGCGTTTCCTGTTTTAGTTTCTGTCTATAGGCTGGGAGCAACAAAATGGAGTCATGGTCAGATTTGCCGAAGGCAGGGTGGGGGAGGGCTTTGTATGCATTGCGGAAGTTAGAGTAGCAATGATCCAGAATGCAACCAGCTCGTGTCGCGCATTCGATATTCTGATAGAATTTAGGAAGTGTTGTTCTCAGGTTAGCTTTGGTTAAAATCCCCAGCTACAATAAATGCAGCCTCAGGATGTATGGTTTCCAGTTTGCAAAAGGTCCAGTGAAGTTCTTTCAGGGCCGCCGAGGTATCTGCTTGGGGGGGGGGGGGGGGTATACACGGCTGGACTATAAATCGAAGAGAATTCTCTTGGAAGATAATGTGGTCGGCATTTGATTGAGTTCCTGTATGTTGTTGTGATTACACCATGAGTCGTTAATCATAAGGCATACACCCCCACCCTTATTCTTACTAGAGAGATGTTTGTTTCTGTTGGCGCAAGTGCTCAGCATATGTGGGAACTCCTTCAAGATGTTGGAAAAGCATTCAAGGTGAAGCTGGTTGAGAGAATGCCAAGAGTGTGCAAAGCTGTCATCAAGGCAAAGGGTGGCTATTTGAAGAATCTCAAATATAATATATATTTTGATTTGTTTAATACTTTTTTGGTTACTACATGATTCCATATGTGTTATTTCATAGTTATGATGTCTTCACTATTATTCTACAATGTAGAAAATAGTAAAAATTAAGAAAAACACTGGGCCTTTAATACTTTAATATTCTTGTATTAGTGGACCGATATAGCCGTCTACAGAGCCAGGATGGGAAAAAAGATTTGTCCCCCCCCCCCTCCAGCGAGGGAAAAAGAAAACACAGCACCCCCACCCCCAAACTACTTCCCGCAGCTATGGAAAATAAGTTCACAGGACACAGTGTGATTTAGGTCATTACTAATCGTTGCATGTGATACAGGCTTTGTTTATTCTAATTTATATCTTGAGGTAGGACGTTAGCAAGTTAGACACATCGATTGGTCAATCTATCAATGAAATGTATTTATAAAGCCCTTTTTACATCAGCAGATGTCACAAAGTGCTACGCAGATACCCAGCCTAAAACCCCAAACAGCAAGCAATGCAGATGTAGAAGCATGGTGTCACCTCGTTAGTATGTGTTACACCTGTGCATGCTTCTCTTCTTCTTCTTTGGGATTGGGTTGGCGGATCGCATCCAATGTTCAAGGTACATACACCGCCACCTACTGCACTGGAGTGTGAGGCCAGTCACAGCCTAACTACATTAAATTATTTTCATTAGTCCTGTTGCTCGAAGAAAGTGAAATACAGCCCAAGACACCACTTCCCTCCCCTTTCCTCCCGCCACTACACCACCCAAACCCCAACCTTGTCCAGCCTATCTCTCCCTATCTATATCATAGAATTTACTAAATATCAACACATGCTCCATTGTTTTCTCCACTAAACACCCATCACACAGACCTGTTTCATGTCTCCCTATCATCCACAACATGGCATTCAAACTTGTATGCCCTAACCGTAGCGTACTCCACACAACTTCATCTCTCCTACATTCAGTGGTGTAAAGTACTGAGGTAAAATTACTTGAAAGTACAACTTAAGTAGTTTTTTGGGGTATCTGTACTTTACTTTACTATTTATATTTCTGACAACTATTACTTCACTACATTCCTATAGAAAAGTATGTACTTTTTAACTGACACCCAAAAGTACTCGTTACATTTTTAATGCTTAGCAGGACAGGAAAATTGTGTAATTTACACACTTATCAAGAGAACATCCCTGGTCATCCATACTGATGGTCTGGCGGACTCAACAAACACAATGCTTCATTTGTAAATTATGTCTGAGTATTGGAGCGTACCCCTGGCTATCCATAAATTTAAAAAGCTGTTTTGCTTAATATAAGAAATTTGAAATGATTTATACTTTTACTTTTGATACTTAAGTATATTTTGGCAATAACATTCCCTTTTGATACTTACTTATATTTAAAACCAAATACTTTTAGACTTTTACTCAAGTAGGATTTTGGGTGACTTTTCAAATGTTCTATTAAGGTATCTTTATATTTACTCAAGTACGACAATTGGGTACTTTTTCCACCACTGCCTCCATCCCATACTCCCACCTCTACCTTCACTGACTGATGCACACAATAAAATTGCCTCCCCTTCAGTGGCGATTTTAGCATGTAAATATTGGTGGGAATTTTTTTTAAATAAGTGGGATGCATGCCAGCGAAGCCACTACACAACACAACCTTAAACAATACATTAATTGCACTAAAACGGTGATAAACGGTGCCCACAAACTGTTAGGGCCTACATAAAGCTGTTCCAACAGCGGTCCCAACATCTTACCACTTCTACACCTGGCTATCAGCGGAGCCTTGTCTGGCAGGGAAACAGTTCATTCAGCCTCATTTACTGCCTTTTAAAAAAACATAGCTGATATGGCTGACTTGCTTAAACAAATATGGTTTCTATTGACAATTGAGATGTACAAACTATGGCATAAGGGGACGACAAGCGGATAAGAGGCAATCCGTAATTTCGATTAAGACATTAATGAGCGAGCTAGGACGGACATAACGTTAGTCAATATAACTATCTGTTTAGCACTTTTGAAATGTACAGCGACAGAATTCAGAACATGGGTAGTTCTTACAGTGCTCTCCCTGTACACCAAGTCAGAACCGTAGGATAAATAAAGGGGACATATAAGCAGACAATGAAAGCTCCTACTGTCACGTCTTCCGCCGAAGTCGGTCCCTCTCCTTGTTCGGGCGGCGTTCGGCGGACGGAGTCGCTGGTCTTCTAGCCATCGCCGCTCCACCTTTCATTTTCCATTTGTTTTGTCTTGTTTTCCCGCACACCTGGTTCACATTCCCTCATCAGACTAAATGTATATTACCCTCTGTTTCCCCCATGTCTGTGTGTGGAATTGTTCTTTGTGTAGGGTGTTACGCTACAGGCTGGCTTGCGCTAGGTTTGTTTCAAACCTAGGTTTGTTTGTTTTGTTTAACCCGGTTCATGTAACCGTGGTTGTGCTTTGTGGTGCCTCGCCTTTGCCTTTGGGCCAGGGTGTATATTAAAGTTCTCCTGTTATCACCCATCTCTGCTCTCCTGCGCCTGACTTCCCGGCAACCAGTCACTCACCCCATTACACCTACAGTATTCAATGACTACATTTCTCCAAAACAGGTTATAGGCTACAGTAGAACAGTCAGAACAGTAGGCGAAATTCTCCCTGGCATATTACATCATTTATGCAGCAGCATACAATACATTTTTGGACTCACTTTGTTGTGTTGTGCTCACTTAAACAGGAATGTGGCGCGGCGGTCCTTCGTGGGCAAATCTTGTCATCAAAGTCTGGCATTCTCTGTATTTATGGTGCTTTCAAAACAACTGGAGGCAGATTTACAATTCCAAGTTGGATGAACGTTCAAAACGTATTTCCCCAGTCGGAACTTGTTTACTCCCGACTTCCCAGTTGTCTTGAACTCACTGAAGTGAAGTCAAGATTTCACATTTCCGAGTTAACAGTTGTTTTGAGTGCGACACAAATCATGCTTCATTGACAGCATGGCCAATGTTGAATATTTATCATTTTAAATTTGGAAAAATCCCAGATTTGGGACCACACAGCCACTGTCACTGATTCCTTCCAAACCACTCGTTGAATTTGCGATTTCCAACTTGTTGTGTAATGTTTATATGTCCAATGGCCGATGAGATACGTTTTATCTATAATTTCTCTTCATTATTTCTCTTCATATGACAAGGTTGAAAAGGATTTGCCAGTAGATTGTTAACTTGATTCATGATGATGAGTGCTAGCTAAGATTGTGAAAGTATGATGTTGACACGATCAGTCCAATCAAAGCTACTGTACGTATAACGTGATTTGACGTAATTTTATTTGTGGCCAATGACCTTGAGCCTTCTTGCATGGGCACTAATGTAACACCCGAAGGGCTAGAATTTTCGAGGTCTCCTCTTACACTTGGCAGTGACGTAAAGTCCCCATGAGTGACAGAACACTGAGCCAATCACAGCGCAACGCTCCGTATTTTCTGCTGGCTTGCCCCACCGCCACAGAAAGCACTGAGCTAGGCTGAAACACCTGCATTTTGGAGCTGCCTCACTCAAGAAAACAAAATAGTATGTATGCGGCTTTATTAACTCAATTATATATATTAGTTTTACATTGTTTGCAAACTGATATGTGACACATATTAATGCCAAAATAACATGCAAAACAGGCCCCACCTGTCCTGCCCCACCTGTCCTGAATGATGGGTCGCCACTGCTCCCTATACTTCTAGCATCACAATAGCTTTGCAAAAGATTGAGCCCTTTTGCCCGGATCAATGAATTCTCTGCGGCACAGTGGGACCTGAATATCTACCCTGCTGGCTTGTCATCTTGTTAGTCAGAAGGTGATATTTAACAGTCGCTGGCCCAGTGTTCCAGTTAGCTGGGGAGATGTGGAGGGTTAACACCTTTAGTTGGCTCTCCCTATTTGATTTCCAAAAAACAATTATTTATTCCATATTTCCTGTTTTCATTTTGCTCCACTTTTTGGTTTGCTTCCTGTCTAAGTTTGATGTGAGTTTTAATTTTGTTCGCAACTCTTGGGCAAATTTAGTGGGCGCTCATGGTGGGTATCTTTTAGGTTCCAGTTGTTGTTGCTAGGCAACTTTCAGTGCACACCCACATGAGTGTTTTTCAGAACCCCTCCTAGAACCCCACCTGTTTCGTTTTGGTTTTCAATGACTCTTTGTTAGTTCCCCCTTCAGTTTGAGCGACAATTTCTTGTTTCTTGCTGGGGACTGTAACACATGTGACATAAACTGGATCATTCACTTACATGCGTGTTCATAAATCCTATATGTTATCCATATGGAGCATAACACAGCATTATTCATGTTTGCGGTAAAATGTTACAGAAAGGGACTCCAATCTGTTCTGCCGATGGACCACAGTTAGTATGAAAGTTTCTCTAATTGACCCCAAAGCCCAACAGAAGAACAGGTCAGCAGCACCAATACACCCCCAGAGCCCACCTCAATGCCTAGAGGATGGGGGATACATATAAGATCTCACTAGGGCTTTTAGGGCCTTTCAGTGAGTGTCCACTCTGGAGCTTATCATGCACTCACCACCAGAGAAGTCCATCCACCCATGCTCATGATAGTATCAATAGGCATGTAGTGGCTAACCTTCCTGATAGCCACTCTAGCACAGGTGCGATTGCAAATGTTCATAAACGTGTGCAGCACAAACCGCTTTACAAACCTAGATCTTTGGTTGGGTCTTTTACCCATTTATTAGGAGCAAAATACAGCAATTGTTCCATACTAGTTACCGTAGCGCATATCATAGTTCCAAAGATGTTTAAAAAATTATTATGAAACAAAATGATCGTCACATATATAGGTGCAAGGATTAAGTGCATTGCTCAAGGGCACATCGACAAATGTTTCACCTTGGTAACCTTTCGCTTACTGGTCCAACGCTCTAACCGCCCTAAAAAAAAAGGTATATTGTCACATGCTCTTATGTAAGCATTTATAAAGACTTCAGAACTGGCAGTGGACATGCTAAGTGAACTGTGCATCTTTACTATCTGGTTAATTAACGTGTCCAGTGACCCATGACCCAACATAGTGTGCCCTCTAGTGTACAAATTAAGTGGAACATTCAAACACAGACAAACTATAGACCACACATCAATCAAATAAGTAAGCCCAAATCTCTCCTACAAGGCATACACTTTTGAGGGATAAAATTCATTTACAAATAATGCAAAATGTGGTGAATTTAATATAAACAAGTGTACAATATTAAACGATAAACAGTCTTTCTCAACCCAATTCAAGATATCTAGTCAAGTCTTCCATAAACTCTCTGACAAATGAATTTGCACATTACATCATGAATCACTGGAGTAAGGATAGAATAGGGTGTGTTTATGGACTTTTACCATATACTGAAACTGTACTTGTACAATAAAGCGTGAAAGCTAGTAAGGATGTGAATGGTAGTACCTTGTTTACAACCAAGTTATTGCTGCCATCTAGTGCTGAGAAGATGTGACAGCAACAGAGGCTAAAGCCATTACAGATCTCTAGGCAACACATTATCACAACGCAAGGTGACCATGGCATAGAAGTCATGAGATGTTGATGAATGTGAACACCATTACATCAAGAACATACTACTAGAGCATCTCTGATTCAAATAACTTTCAAACCACTGGGGATGATGAAACTATTTATACTGAGATTCTGAGTCAATACGGAGGGAACTATTTGATGACAGTCTATATACAGAGAACTGCCCAAATGGAATTCCAGGAAGACATTGAATAAAGCAATTCAAACAATGACAGTGACACACCCAAGAGACTATTTGGATCTCCAAATACAGCCCAGTAAATTAGTTCATAATAGAAAGCATGAGTCATACTCAGATTTGGAGATCTGACATGATCAAGTTTTAGAATGTGACCAGGGGGTGTCAGTGAAAGGCTTTGTCATGCGGGTAAGAATGTCCCCCAAATTGGACACATGTTCAATCCCAAATGTAGCCTACGCCATACTCAATCAGAGTATACAGTTGGGATTAGAATAAAATTGGGATTAGAATTCAGAATACTAATTCGATAGTTCCATCCTGAAGTGGCAGAACTCCATCCATCTGGTCAGCCTATATGTAACCCCTGGGTGTACAGATGAAGACAAGGAAGTTATCAGGTTTCCAGGGCATTCCATTTCATTTCCAGCCCAGTAATATAGAATAAATTAGGATTATAATCTGCAATTGAAAAAACACCCCTGTCTACTCAGTGCAAAAATGACAAGGCCTACCAACCTCATATAGTCCTAGGTTTTAGGAGCATAAACAAACCTGCTTTCGTGGTCAAGTGGGAATAATAATAAACTACTGGAAACATGTATTTTATAATCAATGGGGTAGCCTAATATAGTGCGCGTTCAAACATCCAAAAATAGAAAGAGAGTGACTCCAGTTGCCCCGTGTTAAGGATCTTGGGTCACAATCTGTTCTTTCTTTGAAGAGGGCGCCGTTTTCTCTGCAGAATTTCGCCATGCTGACGTTCTGTGGAGTCATGTGATGAAGCGCTGGTCCTTCCCAGGGTTCACTGAGCGCTGTTTGCCCCACCCCATCTCTTCAGCGCTGTCTATCTCATATACTGTTCCCGAAGAGAAAGGGAAAAATTATACCTTCAAGAATTGCTTATACCCGTGTTTAATCTTCCACGACCAGTCCAGGAGGGAACTGTCTTCATAGTGGAATGTGTTAGTACAACACGCGTTATATTTATGAATGTATATGCACATGTAAACTCTACCGAGTACCTACCATTCGAGTTCAGAAGGATATAAAACGGAGACTGACAGCGGGCTATACCTGCAAGAAACGGGACAATTCGAAGGATTTTCGTGTTTTCGTCATGTTTAGAAGATTCAGAACCCATTTAAGAATGTATTGGGGGCTATCAGAGCGCTATTAGGAGCCTTGGTGATGTGAGGAGGGATACAAATTTCAGCAACAAAAGAAAAGACAGCGAAGGGCCTTTGGATTGAGAAAAACCAGCAAGGAACAGCCATCACAGAAACGGGGGAAAATCACGAAAATTGAATTATTTTGGGGATCTAAACTGAACCGGACTCACCGTTTAGATCGAGGATCATATTATGGATATAAAAATGAGTTAAATGAAGACGGAAGCAAGGAAAATATTACACATGTAGTTCGTTAAGTGTAAATATATATTTTTTTCTCCAGTCTCCAGTCTCTGCGCGTAGAAAGGCCGCAGGAAATACGCCTTTTCCCAAAGAGATGTTTATTCTAACCCGTGTTAAAAAGATCCGGGTCAAATTTTACAGTCGAGTTTTTGTGCTATGCCGATTTTCGGTCTCTGTCACAGGCAACAGTGAGACGTGAGACCCGTGCCGTTCGTGAGATGAAAATAGGCTATTTATCCTCTCTTCAATTGAATGTGAAAGAGGCAAAACCCTCAGTCAACCTTTAAACCTGTGGATGGTCATCTATATCGGCATATAAACGCTGTATGTGAAGAAGGAAAAGCCTAATAGAATTGACCAAACTGAGAGGACGGCCTGGGTGTCGTCATCAACAGTATCCTGCCCTCTTTGACAGCAATATCAATTGAAAATACGCATTATATACACATACTTACAACCGCAATAGGACAACGTTTTAAAACAGACGTTAGTTCGACGTAACATTAAACAACAGACTGTATACATGTCGTTAATATTGTTCTCAATTCCGTCGGTCAACCGAGAGATCTAGAGTAGTTATTTTTCTTCTTCACCTTCCCCTGGACCCACTTTCTTGCGGGAAGATGGGTTGTTTGGGCAACAGTAAGACTGAAGATCAGCGAAATGAGGAGAAGGTACAAAGAGAAGCCAACAAAAAGATAGAGAAACAGCTTCAGAAGGACAAACAGCTATATAGAGCAACTCACAGGCTACTACTTTTAGGTAAATGTGAATGGAATCTGATGTGTTGCAGGCAAGGCCTCAATGGCGACATTGTTTCTAATCTTACATTTTATGTGATATAGGATTTTGTTTTCTCTGTAGGCCTTCCTGCTACACAACATAGTAATTGTACTTTTTCAATGTGACATGGTTGCTGGCATGATGTTTCAAGCTGACGTGGTGTATCAAAAGATGCAGTTAGACTTGATCCTCTAACCATTATTGAAGCCTACTTATTGCAACATTTGTTTCTTTCACATTTGATACATTGTGTCGTAGGCCTGTGTGATTGTAACAGCTCCCTCCTAATCTATATGAAACATGGGTGTCGAGCCTCTACATGTGGGTTGTGGGTGTGCTCTCAGAACTACTAGCTGCTTGAAAACTTTCAAATCCACAGGCCTGTGTATTTCGAGGTGGGCCTATGTGTGAAATAATGCACAGTGAACTCAGTCTTTGAGCACTTCTACCACTGACACTTCTCTACTCACGGTACTGTTATCACGTGAAAACAGTCAAAATGTCCTCTCTAAAGGATATTTGATTAGAAAATGCCTGAGACCGAGTGTATTGAACGCTATACCAGTATTTCCGTTGGAGAGGAAGTTGTGGCAACTAAAGTAAGCAGAACAGAACTCTCATTTAACCATGACTTCTACAATGCTGCTTTATATAGCACTGTGCTCTGCACTTTTCTATGATATGACAATGTTTTGTTGTACCATGATCAAGTTTTCAGATGTTGGCCTATTTGTGAGTTTGAATTTTGTCAGACGGTGGCGATAGACATCCGACCCTTAACCAATCATGATAAAGCTCTTACCATTTGATATCACTGCTATGGGGGATAAAAATATTAGTCATAAATCTATTTGAAATTTAGAGTATGGTCGGCACCTTTTATGCTTGATTCACACTATAGGGTCAAGTCGAGCTGTAATGGACTAGATGGTTATGCAACTACCACTGGAACCGTGCTGGTAAGGACAGTGTTAACAGACAATATCAGAGCCAGTCCAGTTCAGGTCAGCCCCATAGGCATTAGAGAGGATCTGTGATAAAGAACTTCTTTAGTTATTCTCACGTGGGGAAAGTTCACTAACCTAGACTAGCCAATCTAAAATAATCTATCAGACTTGATAGAGGTTTTACGCCTTACTTTGTGTTAGCGGTACACCCCTGGTTATAAGTGAAGCTGTTAATACTATTGTATTATTAGATTTCAACAGGTTAATATTTCACACATTTATTGCTATTTATACTGCATGTGTGGATTCACCTAACATCCCACTAATTTCAAGTTGTTTGCCTCAGACACAGGTGGAATCACGCTCAAAGGTAGAAGTTGACCCTAACCACATTAGTTTATCCAACTTAAATCCCGACCTTAACCAACTGGAGAATACAGCTATATCTGACCAGAGGTTAAGGCCAACTTTTTCCAGCTCCTGGCCTCTGTTGCTGCTGTGTGAGACCTCAGTCAAGTGGCATAATAACCCATTTCAATTAGAACTTTTCTGATCATGTTTATTTCACAGATTTTAAAATGCTGAACTATCACTTTCAACATGTCTCTCTTTACATTTTTTTTTGTTGCGTGACATTCCAAATTGGCCATCCTCGGTTGGCTGTCAGGGTAGGGCAATGTACTGTACTTTCTGAAATGTGTCTAACCACCTCTCTCGTTCTCTCTCTCGTTCCCCATCTCTTGTTCGCTCTTTCACTGTATACCTCTACACAGGGGCTGGTGAGTCAGGGAAAAGCACCATAGTGAAGCAGATGCGAATCCTACATGTGAATGGCTTCAACGCGGAGTAAGTATCGTTTTCTTCACCAGACTACGTTCCTCAACTGCGAATAAAGGTCAGGGTTTGAGACGGCCAGGGGGATTGGGGGAAAATCACAGAGGAACCCAGAATGAAAACAAACATTCAAAACACCAACTTGACCCTTATGCATCTTTCATGTATTGGTCTTTCAATACCTGAATTGTATAATACACACACTAGATGCACCTGTGCAAGAGCACATGAAGGGAGGGTAGTTACAGTTCCCTCAGTTTGAAGATTAGTGCTTCAATTGCCACTATTACTTACTGTCTAGGTGTCTCGTACTTATGCTATTTTTAAAAGTGTTGACGGAAATATTAGATTGCGGTTCAAGAATGATCAGTCCGATTGCATGGACTTCCAAAAATGAAAAGCTAATGGAGAGACGAGAAGTCAACCTTCCTTTGGAACAAACTCTGCGGGGTTCAAGCCCTGGTTGGTGACTGGTGCTTTAAGGCCCTAGTGCATTGGTTGGTAGAGGTTTAAGCCCAGGTGAGTAGGTTGGTTGGGGGTTTAGGCCTAAATGTGGAGATGGGTGAGGGTCTATGCCTCCGCAGAAGTCCCATGTAAGTGCCCAATCAGAATACGATGGTCGCATTGAAAAGACAAAAGTCGCATTTTTGTCTAATTGTGTTCAGGTCCGTCTGACCACCTCGTTATCATTGTGTGTATATTTCTCCTCAGTCTGGATGCAATCAGGCTACCAAAAGTGCAAACAATGGGTGACATCATCAGCACTCCGCCCACAAGTCTCAAGAAAACTTGTTTTGTTAGCGAGAGGCACCTAGCGTGTGAGGAATGTGTTTGCTGGCTTCATGAATGCTAGCCAAATAGCTAATATTAGTTACGCTAACCCCTTTGCAATCCCTTTAGCTTTGCTAGCTGTCTTGCTGGTTAGCTAAAGATGTTAGCTTGCTAGTTAGCTACTGTAGTTAGCTACAGTAGTTAACTACTGCCATCAAGTAGTTGTTGTGTTATATTTAGCCTTTTCCACTGTTTGCAGAATGCATACTGGCATTTGAATATAACGCTGGAAAATGAAATCCGGGCACAATGTGGACACATTTAAATGTAGGTGAAGACACACGACGTGTTCGGAATTCTATGATCAGAACTCCATGATCAGAATACAAAAACGTCATTAACTGTCAAGTCTAGACACAGCCTCTGTGCGTTGGTGGTTTGGGTTTTAGTTGCCAGTTTGTGGGGTTAGGTTTGACGGTTCAGACTCTGGTGTGGTGAGTGGCTTGGGTTAAATGAGCAAATCAGCACCTAAGGCACCCAGCATCGTGTGACCCATCTCGTGACTCCATAACACTTACAACTGCTGTGGTGTGTGTGTGTGTGTGTGCTCAGATCATCGCTTGGTCACATCCTAGATCAAGGGTGTCAAACATACGGCCCGGGGTAGTTTGACTAAAACATTTTAATAATGATAAAACCAAATCAATATACTGTTAAATGACTAAAACCAAATCGAAACTGTGTAGAAATGATAATGGACCTACATTATTACCGTTTCTTGACTGTCGAGCTGCTAATAATCACCGAAACTAAAGCTCACCGAAACTAAACTAATTTTCAGTGTGGCCCTCTGGACCTCATTGAAGACTGAATGCGGCCCCACCCCAGGCAAAATAGGTTTGACACCCCTCTCCTAGACATTTCAAACATGTATTGATTAGTTGGTTGTGTCTGTGTTAAGTTAGCTGTACTGTATATAACTTAAACGTATGGATTGTATTTCTATGGTATTTGCAATGGATAAAATGCAGGGCGGTGTGTCTGACTTCTTGAGCAATGCTTCCTCGTCAGTCCTGGAGGAAAAGATGCTCTACAAGGAATTCCTGGATGTGTTTGGTAGATTCCTGGATTATGATGTTTTTGCATTCAGTAACTTTCATTGATACGGTTCTAGGCCTAATAGCAGGATGGCTCATCCATTTGTGAAACACTGGACCAAATATATTTTGTTTTTTGTCTTCTTTAGTACATTCTTTGATAAAGATAGACACGGATGTATACACTAACACATGCTTTCTACTTCAAGTTATTGCCTATTCTCTCTCCACACGCACATATAAGCGAGCACATGCTACTTTGTAATAGCATGTGATTTTGAATGACCATCATGTTGAAAATGTAAACAAGGCCTTCTCAATTTAACACTCTTGTTTATTGGGTTAGGGGGATGTCTGTGTGGAATACAGGCCCTCCTGCTGGCTGTTACCTATTCTCTCGACTTTTCTCTCCCTTCTCTCGCTCCCTTTCTATCCCTCTCTATCTGTCGGTGTACCTCTTTCACATTCCCTCTCTTACTCCTTGAATGCTGTTTTGTGTTTTTGATGTAAACTACATATCAGTGGTAGTGCACAGTCTGCGATGGGTGCTGCTCAGCAAAGCGGTTGTTTTACAATTTAGTCGTACATTGAAGCAGTCTAGTAATGGGCTGTTGTTGCAGCTCAGATACCACTCTTACAGTTTGGGTCATGTTTGACATCGGATCATTTATAGCTATCGTGGCAGGTCGAGTATTTTCATTGGAGTCCTGTTTTTAAGTATATGAGTTTCACATAGTTGAAGATGTGTGTGTCAGTCATGAGTAATGGCAGGTTCAGAAGGGATGATAGTGAGGTGTAGTGCATGCGTCAAATGTTTCTAGACTATTATCTACATACGTTTTTGGTTTTGCTGTATCAACATTGTATGACAAAATGATATTGTAATTTAAAACATGGAAGATTGAGCTTTGGGGTTTTTTCGCAGGGAGAAGAAGCAGAAGATTCACGACATCAAGAATAATATTAAAGAAGCTATTGAGGTAAGTTTTTGGTTTGAAGCTTTCATGTCACTGTGGGTAGGTAGAATAAATACAAATCTAAACAGCTAAGCATGAATCATCAATATTTTATCAATGATTATTGAATATAAGATACCCCAAGACAATCCTGTGTTGTCACTCGATCTGTGTTGATTGTGTGTGTGTGTGTGTGTGTGTGTGTGTGTCGTTCTTTAGACCATTGTAGCGGCTATGAGTACACTGACGCCTCCCGTTCAGCTCGCCAGTCCACACAACCAATACCGGATCGAATATGTCCTCAATTTAGTCAGTCAGAAGGACTATGAATTCACATCTGTGAGTATGACAATGTTTCTACCACCCACACACAGAACATTATAGATTGTCATTGTCTTTTCATGAATGTACAGTGTATACACGTCTGTGAGTAAGCACATTATTTTCTTGTGTGTGTGTACCGTGCATGTGCACATACAGTACCAGTCAAAAGTTTGGACACACCTACTCATTCCAGGGTTTTTCTTTATTTTTACTATTTTCTACATTGTAGAATAATAGTCAAGACATCAAAACTATGAAATAACACATATGGAATCATGTAGTAACCAAAAAAGTGTTAAATATATTTGAGATTTGAGATTCTTCAAAGTAGCCACCCTTTGCCTTGATGACAGCTTTGCACACTCTTGGCATTCTCTCAAGAGCTTCCCACACCTGGATTGTGGAACATTTGCCCGTTTATTATTTAAATCATTCTTCAAGCTCTGTCAAATTGGTTGTTGATCATTGCTAGACAACCATTTTCAGGTCTTGCTATAGATCTTCAAGTATATTTAAAAACCAACTCGGCCACTCAGGAACGTTCACTGTCTTCTTGGTAAGCAACTCCAGTGTAGATTTGGCATTGTGTTTTAGGTTACTGTCCTGCTGACAGGTAAATTAATCTCCCATTGTCTGGTGGAAGGCAGACTGAACCAGGTTTTCCTCTAGGATTTTGCCTATGCTTGACTCCATTCCGTTTCTTTTTTATTTCCCGAAAAAGTCCAGAATCCTTAATGATTACAAGCATACCCATAACATGATGCGGCCACCACTATGCTTGAAAATTGGGAGAGTGGTACTCGGTAATTAATTGGATTTGCCCCAAACATAACTGTATTCAGGTCAAAAAGTGCATTTGCTTTGCCACGTTTAGCAGTATTACTTTAGTGCCTTGTTGCAAACAGGATGCATGTTTTGCATGTTTTTATTTTTATTCTGTACAGGCTTCCTTCTTTTCACTCTGTCAATTAGGTTACTATTGTGGAGTAACTATGTTCTTGATCCATCCTTAGTTTTCTCCAACACAACCACTCTGTAACTGTTTTAAAGTCACCATTGGCCTCATGGTGAAATCCCTGAACAATTTCCTTCCTCTCCGGCAACATTGTTAGGAAGGACGACTGTATCTTTGTAGTGACTGGGTGTAATGATACACCATCCAAAGTGTAATTAGTGACTTCATGCTTAAAGGGATATACAATGTCTGCTTTTTTATTTTTTTACCCATCTACCAATAGGCATTGGAAAACCTCCCTGGTCTTTGTGGTTGAATCTGTGTTTGAAATTCACTGCTCGACTGAGGTTGCCGTACAGATAATTGGATTTGTGTAAACATTTCGAAAAGCGTAACTCCACTTTGACATTATGGAGTATTGTGTGAAGGCCAGTAACCAAAAATCTAAATTTAATACATTTTTAAATTCAGGCTGTAACACAACAAAATGGGTGGGGGGGGGCGGGGGGGTCTAGGGATGTGAATACATTCTAAAGGCACTGTACATGCTGTTCATGTTCCCTTAGGAAGGCCCATCCAGCAGTCCCTGTTGTAGGTGCCAGCCTCATGGTACTGGTAGCTCTGTGGGATGTGGTACAGTACAGTAGTAATTAGCAGGTAGGGCCTCTATGGGATGCCTGTTAACTAATGGACTGCCCTGAGGGAAGGCCTGGAGGTCTCTGAGTACCACTGCTTGACACTGATTGTGCCTTTTAACGCCCCTAAATATCTCTCTGGGACCCATGTGTCAGAGGCACACTGGGACCCACACCTGAACAACAGAGTGCTTTCTGGTAGGACTTCGCTGGAAGCAAGTAGCAGGTTTCTGGATAAGTCAAACACATAGTCCATTGAATTGCATTTCTAATGGGTTTATCGATGCTTTGGGAACTTTGTTACACATTGATCACAGGAACCTTGTTAATGTTTTTGATTGAATAGTGTGCACCACAGTGAGTTTTACTTACTCCTAGGACAGACGACAACATGTTGTCACTCATCAAAATGAAAACAACCGATAGGTTAATGCTTTGCATATATTTTGTTGTTGTTACGTGTTAATTTAGGTCCACTTGAGAGTCTTCGGCTGATACAAAGTGATCTGTTACAGTTGAATGGTTGCATCCCTACCATTGCACCACAGACAGTCATTGAAGATTGCTTTCTCTTTCTTCTGAGCCTAGCACACCTGCCATAACATCTCTGAGTTTGGGTGTGTAGGGCCACATGTGAAGGCGATGTGATTGTCTGCTGCCTTGCTCTGATGTTTGGATCTCTGTGATTTAGAGTCCCCCAACTCCCCTCCATCAGGAGCTAAGGTCAGACAGTGTAACTCTCTCCCTCCCTCCTCTCTGGCACCCTCCAGGGCGGAGAGGAAACCGGTTCTACTGGTCACCTGATCTCAGAGTACATGTAGAAAAAAAGAAAGGATGAGGAAAAGGAGAAGACCTTTAGATGTGGGCGTTTCTAGGGGTAGAAGCGGGGGTAGTTTGTACAGTTATCTACTGTCTGGGCTATTCACTTCAAGTTAATTTTGTGTTTTAAGATGTCGTCTTTGTTGTGGTATGGGATTTATTTTCGGACTGCTGATTTCTCGACTGATAATGGGAGAAGTCTTATAGGTTGTCTAAACGCCAATAAAATGTCAGTTTTCTCAAATGCAAAGCTACCAGGGAACTTCCTTTCCCATGTCTCTCGCTACATGAAGATACTGTAGAAGTGTTGACCATAGAGTTGGAACGCTAGTGAGATTCCCATTTAGCCACAAATTGTGCAAGGTTTTTGCATAGCACGTGCGATGTTATAGATTGTCGTTTTAGAAACCAGGTAAAAGCAACCAGCCATGGAAACGTAGCCATTGCCTTCTGATAAACCTCAACTTGACAATTGTCCCTTTGCTTCAAAAAAAGAGTTAAAGGAAGATCAAGCTCCCTGTGATATTTGTTTTGTTGCAAAAACAACATTTGTGTATTTGAGAAAGGCCATCCCAAAGGATGAAATGGAAATGATAAAATAAAGGAAATCTAGGTGTAGTTGGCAAATATTTCCTTTTTTGCCATTAGACCTGCCTAATTCTCACTTAAAACATACATTTTCTGTGTAATAAGCTAAATCACATCTTCTGACTCCAGAGTGATCTATTCTTGCAATTTGTAGTCTATGACATTTAGATATGATAAGTAGTTTGAATGTAGTGGACTACTTTTTCAAATGAACTTTAGTTAATTAAACTGTTTTTTAAGGGTATCCTTAGTGTAGCTTCACTTCTTCCAGAGTAAAGTAATTGGCAACTTGGTAAACTGTATTTTCAGAGTAGCTTCCCGAACACTGCAAGCCGGTGGGCGGAGGCAAACAATATAGCACTGAGTCGTAGCCCCAAAGGATTCTGGTTTGGCTGCTGTAATGCAATAAGGAGTTACCAGAGGAGTTATTTTTCTCTTAAGCGCATGACTGATGATAAAGGAGGACTCTGTTACTACGACACATAATGAGTGCTCTTTTTATGGAGTGGATGCAGGGATTTCAGGTAACCCAAGCCAGACAAAAAGTGGGACAAATATATTGGGCAGCGAAACTTAAATGTTATGTGTGTGTGTGTGGCTCAATTGTTCCACAAAAGTCCAGTTGTCCAGAAGCATTTATTTTATACATGACACCGTTTCCTGTTTACCTTCATGGTCCAAATGGAGGAGGATGAAGGGAGATTTGAGACTATCTAACTTTCCATGTGCTTTTTGGCCCTCTAAATGTTGTTTAATGGGCGGGTCACTCTGGTCCTTGATAAGCTATGTGGACATTCCCACTTTATGCAAAAGATATCAAACAAGGATGTAACAGATTAGCCATTAGATATGAGTTGACTCCCCTGTTTACACCTGCACCACTTTTGTTTGCCGAGTCAAAGTAATGAAATAGGTTTCATTCAATATTATATGGGATTTTGACTTGATTATTTAGGGTTATGTCTGTGATACCTGCCAAAGATGCGTTAAGTGACCCTCCCAAGCCTGTCGACCATACGCAATCTTACTTTCTCCTCGTTGAAGGAAATGTTGAAAAACATGCCTTGTTTTTACTTTAAGGCACAATCTGTAATTTCAACGGCCTGACTAATGTCACTTGGTTTTTCCTATATTGAAGCTCCCCTTGGCCGTTACCCTCACTGGCCACAGAACCTGTTCTCCTGTCAATAAATGCCAGATTCCTAATAGGTGTGCTGCCCCATTGGAATGTAATTCTTCCCACCCCTATTTACCTTTTCTACATGTACACACGCTCTAGCCAAGCACAAAGCACACAGCATGTGGTGTCAACAAAAGATGCCGCACATCGCAGTGCCCTCAAACACAGCATGGATGGACAGGGTCCTCTTTTTTGACCTGCTTCAATTCAATTGATCCCGTCTCTCTCTTCCTCTCACATACTCTTTCTCCCTTTTTATATCTCTCTTTCAGGAGTTTTATGAAAATGCGAAGACTCTCTGGCAAGACGAGGGCGTGAGGGTGTGTTTTGAGAGATCCAATGAGTACCAGCTGATCGACTGTGCGCAGTAGTAAGTATGCACTGCACCACACGCCAAGAGAGGATCAGCAGTCTTTAGTAGCTCCAGTGCCCTTATACAGGCCTGTGTTGTTGAACATAAACAGTCTAGGCCAAAGATTAGGGGCACGTATAGCGCACTACCCAATCTTTGAAACGTATTCAATTTCATCTAAACTTTATTGTACAAAGCAATTTCCTTGAGAGACTGTTCTGATTTTCTGTGACACCTGGCAACATAATGGGCAAAGGGTTCTGCCTGAAAAATGGCCCCTAATGTTCTTTGTGTTCCTATTGCTGTGGCTGAGGGTCTGTGTAAAAGGACCCAGGAAGTGCTGTGTGATAGTGGAGCTCTGTCATGGAAGTTACTCTGCAGCTCCTCATTGCGTCTCAGTGCACACACACCACAGTATGACATCCCCAGAGCTGTCTGCATCAACAATGCCACCACTCTCTGGCTATGTGTCTCTCTCTGCCACTCTCCCTGGTACTCTCTCGCTCCACGCGCTCCCTCGTACTCGCTCGCACGCTCTCACACACGTTCTCTTCTTCTCTTTCTTTTCCTCTCCTTCACGCTTTCTCTCTCAACTGTTGTGTGGCTCCATCTCCGCATCTGTGATGTAGGATATTTGCAGCGACAGGGACCAAAAAATGGCAGGTTCTGAGTCATAAGAAGGGGTAAGCGAGATTTCACCAGCCCACCACCAGGTGTTGGGGGGGGGTGGGGGGAGTACACCACTTAACCACAGTGACTGGAGCCTCAGAGTTAAATTTGTTATGGTGGTGTTTAGGGATGCACGGTATATCTTTAAGTATATCGGAACCACCCAATATTAGCTGATAATGCTAACATCGGCATCGGCCCGATGTCTAGTTTAACGCCGATGTGCAAAACCGATGTCAAAGCTGCCGTGCATACCTATATAACGTAGGTAGATGACGTAATGACGCCACGAAAAAAATACAGAGCTACACGTGCAACACAATTCCTAACCTAGTCCACAACGTCTGCTGTGTGGATCTATTTTGAAGTTTCAAAGGAAGATAACAAAAAGGCCATATGCAACATTTGTGCTGCTATTATTTCCAGAGGGGAGAAAGTGATCTTTCGATACCACAAAACCTAATTTGAAAGTGCATCACCCCCAGACGTTCAGTGGCTACTTGGAACAATAGCAGAAAAAAACGAAGCGCACACCAACAACTAAACAAGTTAAAGTCGAGCAGTAATTTTGAAAGAGTTTAACATTTCAGCGGGACAACTCAAAGGCGAAATCCATCAACGCCAAAATAATGGTATTCATTGCCTTGACAATCAACCGTTTCTGTCGTGGATGATGTTGGCTTCGCCGACTGGTCGAGCACCTCAAGCCCCAGTACACACTACCAAGTAGGAGCTATTTTTCAGATGTTGCCCTACCGGAGTTACACAGTATTGTTGAAATGCACATCCATTAACTACTTGCTATGGGCGTCACTGCTATTAGCTTCACGGCTGACATTTGGACCAGCGATGTCAGCCCCATGAGCATGCTGAGTCTGACAGCACAGTGGGTCGACGAGGATTTCGTACTGAGAGAAGCCGCATTGCATGCTCAATAATGTGCTGGTTCTCATACCGCTGCTGCCCAGCCATCTCAATGGCATTTGAGAACATGATCACACTCCTAAGCTCCATTCGAACAACTGACTCGAGAAATAAGCTCATCAACTGTGTCTGCAGCAGACGTGATACCCTCTGTCATGGCAAAGAGACACCTGCTCTACAAAACCTTCGAAACAGACCGTGGGTTTAAAACTTGCAGAAGTACTCTGCTAGAGGCTGTGAACATGTGATTCGGTGGCATTCTCTCTGAGCCTCTTTACTGTGTCGCCACCATGCTCGATGCTAGGTACAAGGACCGCTACTTCGATGCAGACAAGAAACAGGGTTTACGTGAAATGTTAGACACAGCTAGACAAGATGGAAACGGACACAGTGCGCACCGATGAAGAGGACCCACAACAGAAGAGGCCACAGACAGAACTGAAACTTCACTGCTTGACATGTACGATGAAATCCTCTTTGAGAATGAAACGACTGAACAAATGAACAGCGAAACAGCACAGCAAGTAAGTGAAAGAAATAGGTTTTGATTATGTTTTACTGGTAATGGGGACATACGTAAATGCACACACACTGACCAAAAATAACTATTTGGTGTGTGTGTGTTTCAACTATTTAACTGTACTAGAACGTATATGAAAGGCCGCTCAAATTTTTAATATCGTTATTGGGTTTTTTGGCAAGGAAAATATCGGTATCGGCCAAAAATGTAATCAGTGCATCCCTAGTGGTGTTTGATTTTGAGCTGATTGTATAAAATATACATGTGCCAATGCTTGAAGAAACCGTGATGGGTATTTGATTGTGTTACTTAACAGTCTAGGACAACCCCTTCAGGTGGTTCAGATGGTCCAGTCCAGTTTTGGTCCCTCCCTCTCTCCCGCTCACTCTCTCACTACCTCACTCTCCTGCTCTCTCTATCTTTCACTCATTCACTCTCCTCCTCTCTCTCCTGCTCTTTCTTTCACTCACTCTCCCGCTTCCTCTCTCCCAGTCCCTCTTTCTCTCACTCACTCTTTTTTTCCCCTCTCTCGTTCTCTTCCCTTTTCTTTCTCTCCCTGGCTACTCTAGTCACACAAGATTTTGAGCTGATAGTCTATTTATAGAGCCTGTGGTTCTGTCTCTATGGCAACCATGCTGGAGGCCAGGGAGCTATTTTAGAATCTGCTCTGTAATGTCAGACTACTTTCTCTCTGTGTTTGTCTTTTGGTTTCAGGCCGGTGGGCTAGGTCAGGTTTGTGAGTGTGAACCTTTGTGGAAGGAGAGCTTACAGCTTTTACAATATTATTCTATAACGAGCAGGAAAGGAAAAAGATTAAGAGTTAATCTTCTGGAGTCTGCATAGTTATCTCTCGCCATCTTTGTGGCCATAACAAAGAATGGTAAATGTGCACGTACACACACTCACACAATCTCTCTGTGTGTTTGTCCTAGTTAGAGCTAGGTGATATGGCCTAAAAATATATTTTTTATTTTTTACATTTATGGGTGATCCACAATATATACAGTATCTAGATTTAAAATGTTTTCTCTAAATAAGCATTGTTGTACAATTTTAAAGGTAAAATACACTACATTTCAAACAGTCAGCAATAATCTATTGAATTCAGGGTTTGAAGTTATAAGCCTTCCACAACTACAAGACCCACTAATGTAATTAGTTTATCGAAATAATATAACATGTTTTTTTTTGTGCAATAATCACTGATCTGGCTTTCAAGTCTGTATATGAAAATGCCCTTTAAAAAGAAAATACATTTAACTAGAACCATGCATAATGCACATTCACTAGTAATGATTCACTTTTTGTAGCAGGCATTAGGGCTATAGAAAATTAAAACAAGTCTCATCAACAATCTCTCAAGCCCCCGAGCTAGTGATTAGCCAGCTAATCTTTATATTTCAAGTTTAGCCAATTCGGCTATATGTGCTAGCGAACAAGGTTGAATTATGAACACACAATTATTATGAACGTTAGCCTGTCCACTTTGTTCAGATGTTGAAATCAATTGGCCTACCTTATTTCTCAGAATGAGAACGAGTTGTCAATTCCTTATATAATTGTGTTTTATGCTTATTGCATATTTATAAAACAGACTAGACAGCTAGTATACCAGTATTTGGCTAAAATACTTCTAGCAGTACACCAATGCCGCGCGCTACAAACTGAGCATTAATTTTCCAGAATCAATGTTCATTGATACTCTCGTTTTAGTAGTGTCTGCTCTGTGTACAATTTGAGTAGTTGAGACTTTAAAAGGGTAGTTTGAAAAGTTAACTTATCCTCTATTACGGTAAAATAATGTCTCAATGTGTTTTGGTGTCTATAACCGATTCTGTTGGACCAAACCTGAAATACAAATAGCCCGTTGAAACCAGAAAACGCTTGTCAGAGAGGAATATGTGATCTCTTCAATTTGATGGCGTGAGAGGCAAAGGAAGGGGGGGAGGGACTTGGTTTGGTGTGTGTGTAAACCATAGAGGAAGAGGGGAAGCGAGAGGTTTCACTCTCGCAAAAAGTCTTAAATAAGGCGAATGATTTTCTATGAGCTTATTTTGGACATAAGTTTGTCGCCTCTGCCTTTCGGACTCCCATTGTTAGGGTGGAGACGTGCATCTCGTCATATTAAGATCGCTGGTGTAAATGGGAAGGTGCACAGAGGAGCGAAGGGGACGAGACCAAAAAATACCACATGAGTACAAGCGGACATAAATGCTATTAAAAACGAAAAAAGAACAAAATCTCAATTCTTGCGATACAGGCATTTGGATTGTCGCGCCAAAACGTACATTAAAATGAATTCGATATATTGCCTAGTTCTAGCCCTCTAGGTTCTAGGTCTCTCCCAGTGAGTGCCGACTCATTCCTGCCATGTCTCACCTGTAGTTAGGCCTGCCCCATTCCACCCCACCATGTCACATTCCTGGTTATCCAGAGGCTCGGCATTCCTCTGTGTTAAGTAGGCTTGTGAGACCAGGCCAGCATTCGTCTGTCACACACTGTTTGTGACGTTCAGTTGTATTAGCCACTCTATAGGTACTGTTTAAACCCAAGTGAAATATCAGTTGTTAACGTATGTATTGGAATGGGACATTCGTTTCAAAGTCAGTATGACTACAGGACTGGAAACATTGGCAACAATATAATCTGTAAGTGTCTCTACAAATGTATGCTAGTGTTTCTCTCCACCCCCTGGTTCCTGACCTGGACCAACACTGGTCCCTAGGATGTTAATAACTGGCTGCTCATTTAGCCGACACTGATATAATCAGCTTTCAAGTTAACTAACGGACAACAATATTTAATGTACATGTAGTTAAATCATTCTACATATTCCTAATTTACTCTTTCTGCAAGTGCTGGATTTTCGCCCACAGCGGCGAAATCCACCATTCACTGTGATCTTACCTCCAACACAGATGTCCACAGATTAACCCGTCTTTCTCAGTATAGTGCCATTTTGCTATTTCCTTTTACAATACATCCCTCCATTTTACTGTGATGTGTTACGAGGGTCCTGAACCTCGCTATTTGTAACATTTATACTGATATTGCCCTAAAATAAATACTTTATCCAAGAGTATAATAATGATATTTCCCATTGACTGGTCACGGTTTTTCAGATCCCCTAACAGTACAGTTTTCACATCCATCTGAATCCTGGTATTATGACATAACAACCATTCCTGGACCTGACTCCAAAAGCGAGCCACCGATGGACAGTACCAGAAAAGATGCTCTATTGATTGTTTCCTCGTGGCACAAGGCTGACTTTTCATTGCCCCATATATTGAGCATTCTTTTTGTAGCAAGTATTTTATATAATAGCTTCAATTAAAACGAATGGATTGATGGGTCAATTGTTTTATTGATCAGATAATAGACCAGATGCCAAGGTATTGGGACATCAAAAACCTGTTCCCAAGCAACTTGAATTTTATATACAGCATTGCTGTCTCAAGTCCTACTTCTCAAGTCCTAGTTTGTATCTCAATTGGCCTCCAAAGAGGAAGGAGTGATGGCTTACTGCAGGTTAGTCTCTCCCTAGCACAAAGATAGTTGGAGAAACACAGGTCTATACAATGCTATTGAGCTCAGTGGTTTCTACCTGTCCCCACACAGAACAGCTTCCCATAAGGCTCACTCACTGCCCCTGCTAACTGTTGATGAGAATTCCGCCATTTTGTCCTGTTCATCCTTCTGAATCTCTGTTTCTTTCTTCTCAGCTTTCTAGACAAGATTGATATTGTGAAGCAGAGTGACTACACTCCCACTGATCAGGTGAGTTTCCGTGGTCTCAATGTCGCCTTTACCAGAGACCGAGGGATACATCTCAAATCTAATTTTATTTGTCAAATGTGCCGAATACAACCGGTGTAGACCTTACCGTGAAATGCTTACTTACAAGCCCTTAACCAACAATGCAGTTCAAGAAATAGTTAAGAAAATATTTACTAAATAAACAAAAGTAAAAATAATAATAAAAAGTAACACAATAAAAAAAAAAAACGAGGCTATATACAGGGGGTACCGGTACCGAGTCAATGTGCGGGGGTACAGGTTATTTGAGGCAATTTGTACATGAAGGTAGGGGTAAAGTGACTGTGTGGCCGATGTGAAATGGCTAGCTAGTTAGCGGTGGTGCGCGCTAATAGTGTTTCAATCGGTGATGTCACTCGCTCTGAGACCTAGAAGTAGTTGTTCCTCTTGCTCTGCAAGAGTCGCGGCTTTTGTGGAGAGATGGGTAACGATGCTTCGTGAGTGACTGTGGTTGATGTGTGCAGAGGGTCCCTGGTTCGAGCCCAGGTTGGGGTGAGGAGAGGGACGGAAGCTATACCGTACATATGCATAGATAATAAACAGCGCGTAGCAGCAGTGTAAAAACAAAGGGAGGGGGTGTCAATGTAAATAGTCTGGGTGGCCATTTGATTAATTGTTTAGCAGTCTTATGGCTTGGGGGTAGAAGCTGTTAAGGAGCCTTTTGGACCTAGACTTGGCACTCCGGTACAGCTTGCCATGCGGTAGCAGAGAGAACAGTATGACTTGGGTTACTGGAGTCTTTGACAAAAAAAATTCGCCTTCCTCTGACACCGTCTAGTATATAGGTCCTGGATGGCAGGAAGCTTGGCCCCAGTGATGTACTGGGCCTTATGCACTGCCCTCTGTAGCACCTTACAGTCGGATGCCGAGCAGTTGCCATACCGGTCAGGATGCTCTCGGTGGTGCAGCTGTAGAACTTTTTGATGATCTGGGGACCCATGCCAAATCTTCTCAGTCTCCTGAAGGGGAAAAGGTGTTGTCCTGCCCTCTTCATGACTGTCTTGGCGTGTTTGGACCATGATAGTTTGTTGGTGGACACCAAGGAATTTGAAACTCTCAAACTGTTTGGCCCGCCTTTTCCTGTAGTCCACGAACAGCTCCTTTATCTTGCTCACACCTTTATCTTGCTCACATGTTGTGCTAGGTTGTCCTAGCACAACACTGCCAGGTCTCTGACCACCTCCCTATCGAATTTCTCATCGTTGTCATGGTGATCAGGCCTACCACTGTTGTGTCGTCATCAAACTTAATGATGGTGTTAGTTGTGCTTGGCCACGCAGTCGTGGGTGAACAGGGAGTACAGGAGGGGACTAAGCACCCACCTCTGAAGGGCCCCAGTGTTGAGGATCAGCATGGCAGATGTGTTGTTGCCTTCCCTTACCAACTGGGGGTGGCCCGTCAGGAAGTCCAGGATCCAGTTGCAGAGGGAGTTGTTTAGTCCCAGGGTCCTTAGCTTAGTGATGAGCTTTGTGGGCACTATGGTGTTAAACGCTGAGCTGTAGTCAATGAACAGCATTCTCACATAGGTGTTCCTTTTGTCCAGGTGGGAAAGGGCAGTGTGGAGTGTGGTTTGAGATTGCGCAATCTGTTGGTGAATTGGAGTGAGTCTAGGGTTTCCGGGAGGATGGTGTTAATGTGAGCCATGACCAGCCTTTCAAAGCACTCCATGTCTACCGACGTAAGTGCTATGGGGCGGTAGTCTTTTAGACAGGTTACCTTCACTTTCTTGGGCACAGGCACTAAGGTATTCTGCCGGTATTACAGACTCGGTCAGGGAGAGGTTGAAAATGTCAGTGAAGACACTTGCCAATTGGTCCGCGCATGCTTTGAGTACACGTCCTGGTAATCCGTCTGGCCTTGTGAATGTTGACCTGTTTTAAAGGTCTTGCTCACATCAGCTACAGAGAGCGTGATCACACAGTTGTCCGAAACAGCTGCTGCTCTCATGCATGCTTCAGTGTTGCTTGCCTAGAAGCGAGCAGAAAAGGCAGTTAGCTCGTCTGGTAGGCTCGCGTCACTGGGCAGCTCGCGGCTGGGTTTGCAACCCCTGCCACATCTGACGAGCGTCATAGCCGGAGTAGTAGGATCAAATTTTTGTCCTGTGTTGACACTTTGCCTGTTTGATGGTTCATCTGAGGCTATAGCGAGATTTCTTATAAGCGTCCAGATTAGTGTCCCACAGATGTTGCCTGTAATCCATGGCTTCTGGTTGGAATATGTATATACGGTCACTGTGGGGACGATGTCGCTGATGCAAGTGACTGACGTGGTATACTCCTGAATGCCATTGGATGAATCCCGGAACATAGTCCAGTCTGTGCTAGCAAAACAGTCCTGTAGCATAGCATCCGTGTCATCTGACCACTTCCGTATTGAGCGAGTCACTACCGTTGGTAGGATAGTCTTGATTGTAGATCAAGGATTGATTGCACGTTGGCCAATAGGATGCATGGTAGTGGCAGTTTACCCACTCGCCGACGAATTCTCACAAGTCACCGCGACCTACGACCCCTGTATTTCCGTCTTTTCTTCATGGGAATGACGGGAACCTTGGCCTGGTTTCGGGAAAGCAATGTCCTTAACGTATGACTCATTAAATAAAACAATTACGTCCAGTTTTGAGGTGAGTAATCGCCGTTCTGTCCAGAATCTATTTTCTGTCATAAGAGACGGTAGCAGCAACATTATATACAAAATAAGTTAAAACAATGTGAAAAAACAAACAAAATAGCACAGTTGGTTAAGAGCCTGTAAAAATGGCAGCCATCCCCTCTGGCGCCATTATAAGTACACCCTATTCCCTGTATAGTGCCCACTGTACTCGATCATCAACTTTTCATAATATTGATTGATATTGATAAATATAAAGCAGATGAATGACTCTAGTCTTTCTTTTGTCCTCTCTCAGGACCTACTGAGATGCCGAGTGCTCACCTCTGGGATCTTCGAAACCAGATTTCAGGTGGACAAAGTAAATTTCCAGTGAGTATAACCCCGGGTTATCGTCCCATTCGGTTATTAGTACAACACTCGGAAGAGAAATCTCCAACTCGGCCCTGCAGACGTTTACGAGTCCATGCAGTGCAGCTAACATGTGATTCATCACTACGCCACAAGGTGGTAGTGTGTGGTGTTAGTCTCACTTTGCCATTTCTTCAACAGCATGTTTGATGTTGGCGGTCAAAGGGATGAACGTCGGAAATGGATCCAGTGCTTTAATGGTAACATTTGTTTTTCCATTTGATCTGGCCAACCCAATAGAGAATAACTCGCAATTCAGATCTCATTTATAGATCATTTTTAGTCTTAGAAGGGTCTTGGTCTGTAGCCTCGTTCCTCTAAAGGTTTCCTGTATTTTCCTACCATCGCTTTTCTGCTATGACTGTGTGTTTCGAGCTTAGGCTTAAAGCTTAAGTGCCTTTTGACTGTGTCATTGATTGCAGTTTACAAAACCATTTTGTCTGTGTCCTTCCTCCCTCTGTCTTCCCCACAGATGTAACAGCCATTATTTTCGTGGTGGCCAGTAGCAGCTACAACATGGTGATCCGGGAGGATAATCAGACCAACCGTTTACAGGAGGCTCTCAATCTATTCAAGAACATTTGGAACAACAGGTGACACACAAATGCACGCACACACACCAGTGGCGGTTGTTGCCGTTCGGTGCGCTTCTTTTTTCCCCTATTAAAGCATATTGGATGACTGTCATTCATATTCCATTCACGCAGCTCAGGTTTAGGCTACTACATGATACTCACATTTTCCCTATACCAATCATGAGGTTGCTACAACCTAGCCTACAAATGAAAGTTTATAACGTAGGTGCACAGGTCAAGAGACAAATTGGAGTAATCAAGGTGACAGACAGCGAGTGACACATTCAGTAAGGCCTCGCATATTGTTGCCTGCGTCTAACTAATTTGGGGGTTAATCATTAGTCCACTTAAACAAGAGTTTCTGTTGGACAAATTCAGGTAGGTCCCTCCTAGGACTGTGGCGGTCATGAGATTTTGAACGCCGGTTATTGTCATGCAAAAGAATGCCAGTCTCACGGTAATTGACTGTTAGTGAACGTAAACACGTTTTGGTTGTGGAAGAGCGAAAAAGTAGGGAACTTCTCTGTTCTCGCATCTTGCGCTCTCCTCACCTTTACCCTTCGCTTTGTGGACTTCATGTATTTCTATTTCAGCTTTACAATAATTTTAATGATCTTCTGATTTAATCTCTTCAGTTTGTATTGGAAAGAGAAGGGTTAGTAGTGAAGAGTGGCGCAGCGGTCCTAAGGCACTGCACCTCAGTGCGTCACTACAGTCCTTGGTTCGAATCCAGTCTGTATCACATCCGGCTGTGATTGGGAGTCCCATAGGGCGGCGTACAATTGGTCTAGCATCGTCCGGGTTTGGCCAGGGTAGGCCGTCATTGTAAATAAGAATTTGTTCTTAACTGACTTGCCTAGTTAAATAAAGGTTACATTTAAAATAATAAATACAATTTAAAAAATATATCTAATCAGGATTTTCTTTGGTAGTCTCTAGGTAGAAAAATCTAGCTCGCTCAGCCAGCCATTGGCTAGGACAGAAGGCCTGTGCCATTCAACTGTATTGGAGCAGAATTTTGTAGTGACAGTGGAATTAAACAATCATATTTTGACTTGCAATGGGTGGGCCCGTAAAAAGATAGAACAAGTTGACAGATATTTCACCGGCATCCGCTTGGCGTTTCCACTCACTACCAAATATGGTAGTGGGAGAAGATGGAACGAGATGGATTTTGGCCAACATTCTGCACATTGTCATCGATTTTAAAATAATAATAATAATAAAAAATAAAAAAATTGATCTCAATACGGTTTTCTGTTCCCAAAACTAGAATCTGTTATGAACAGATTGCGAAAGGTTTTTAAAAATGGTGTTTAGGAGTGCAAATGTGAATTGAGTTATTGCACATTTGCACGTCACATAATAGGCGTTCCCTGACGGAAATATGCAAATACATACTAGAACGCGCCAAAATGATCTCGCTAGCTCCCGCTTGGTTTGGTTTTCCCCACTTTGACTCATTTGTTCCAATCGGAAACGACAGGCTGTGGTCTGTCTTGGTTTAGTTATAACATCTTTGACGTCACTACTGAGCACAGTATAAAGTAATCAGTGGCGCAAGCAGTAGTGTCCCCACGCTAAAAGCCAATTTAGGCTTGATCCGAAAATGTGGTCGGAGGCTTCGTATGGAGGGTGTGATGCAGTTGTGGAGCCTCCGGAGGCACGTAGAGGCAAGATTAAGCTCCATACCGCATCGCCATCGTACACATTTTGTACCAATGTGGAGTGCTCCGCATTGACATGATTGGTTGACAGTAGGTGGGGGCGGTACGTTCTGTATAAACACAAAGCCCTGACGTCTGTGGAGGCTGCATGATCACAGTAAATGCCACTTCAGATGTCGGATTGACCATGCAGAGCCTTTTACACTAGTAACATTAGCTAGCTTGTGTTGTAGTAGTGAGACGATAGTGGCTGCAGCAGCTGTTTTCAACTTTAAGGTGGGTGTTGTTGCTAATTTGTTAGCAACACCCTTTTCAAGATACACTGAAAAGTTTGAAAGTTAATGTGTTTATTTTTGTTTGATGCAACGTATTGGAAGATTTTTGGTCCCTCTGAAGGTCCTATAGTCACGGTTCACCACTGTATTAATGTTATAGTCAACAAACTAGAACTAAGGCGTTAGTATACCCACAATCCAATCCATGTGTACAATCACACAGTACAATGTACAGCAAGCAGTTTAGTAGTTACACCGGGGCCCCCAGTGGCAATAAGTTAGTAAAAACGAACGCTTACCTTGACTTGAAGGAGTTGCAGTGTTGGATAGTCTTAGCCAGCCAGCTAACATAAATAGCATTCCTCTCTGTTTGTCAGGTTGTTGACTAGGCCAAATTAGATGCATTTTCGAACTAAAAGAAAGGTAAACTAAGAAGAAAAGAACATACAAAGCAGTATAGCTAGCTAGCTCTCTTTGCTGCTTCTCCTTAATATGACAAAATTAATTTGTTAACTGTACAACTGTCTTTCTGAGTCAACTACTCACCGCACTTTATGCACTGCAGTCTTAGCTAGCTGCAGCTTATGCTTTCAGTTGTAGATTCATTTCTGATCCTTTGATTGGATGAACAACATGTCAGTTCATACTGCAGCTGATAGAGCTCATAGGTTGAAGTACGTCCCCCGAAGTCGTCCTAATTACTGTGTAAGTCTATGGAAGCGGGTGAGAACCATGAACCTCCTAGGTTTTGTATTGAAGTTAATGTACCCAGAGGAGGACAGAAAATAGCTGTCCTCTGGGGATAATGTAGACGTTCATTGCAAAACAGTGTTTTAATCATTTATTTGGCGACGTGAATATATTTAGTAAAGTTTTATCTAAAAAGGATAACTTTTTAAAAAACTTTTCCCTTTTTACTTATGAAATTTACTGAGTAGGATGGTCCTCCCCTTCCTCCTCTGAGGAGCCTCCACTGACACACACAGAGAAACGCACACAACCCATGACACCCACTATCCACGAACAATGAAGATTCATTCTATTCCTCTGTTCTATTAAAATGCTCTCATCATAAATCTAATTTGCTAGCCCTAATGGACCACTGATTGCTTTCTGCCAGTGTATTTACCCAGCATCTCTGTGTGTTTGTCTCTTTAGGTGGCTACGGACCATTTCTGTCATCCTATTCCTCAACAAACAGGACCTGCTAGCGGAGAAGGTGTTGGCTGGGAAATCAAAAATCGAAGAGTATTTCCCAGAGTTTGCACGCTACACCACACCGGATGATGGTGAGACACACACAGACTGCTTCTGATTTTAGCCACAGTAGGTGGCTCCTGAATGTTCTTTCCTGTGGCTGATAAGTAGTCGCCATAGCGAACTGTGGCACTGACAATGTGTGATGGTGTACTAGAATCCAATCATAACACTCATCATCAGTCTCTCACGCTTCTATAGCGACACCGGAAGCAGGGGAGGACCCGCGCGTCACGAGGGCAAAGTACTTCATACGAGATGAGTTCCTGGTAAGTGCAGACATTCCGATGTCTCCCCTGCTAATGTTACGTAGAATCTTATGGTATTGATTACAAAATAGTATCTAATCGCAACAAAAGATGACAAATGAGATGACTTTCTCTTACTCGTATTGAATAAGTTAGCAGGAAGGCTAACGTGCAGTAAGTGTTAGATTTGTTATTGAGTCAAATGGATGATGTCCTGATGGTGGTAGTGCATGTTTGTCTCATTGTGCTTCACTACGTCATTTTTTTTCTCCAGAGGATCAGCACAGCCAGCGGAGACGGCAGGCACTATTGTTACCCCCATTTTACCTGCGCCGTGGACACGGAAAACATCCGCCGGGTCTTCAACGACTGTCGGGACATCATTCAGCGGATGCACCTTCGGCAGTACGAGCTCTTGTGATGGGAGGGGACTGCAACAGACTCTGAACCCCGACCTCCGGTCCCACCCTGACCCCCACTCCCCCTTCCCTGGAACCCACCCCTGTCGCCCTGACTCTGTGTGCTCTTGGGGACTCCTGAAGTCAAACTAGACATGAGAGCTACAGCGCAACCAGGAAATTGGTATTGAAATACTGCAAAACACAGAATACATCCAAGTCAGATCAGCTGAACTCCACTGCATTTTAGCACTGTGCTCAAGACTTGAACCCATTTCACCACACACACACACACACACACACACACGCGTGAGTACGCACACTGACATGGCACCGGACCGTCTTTCTTTCACAACCTCAGTTCAAATTTTGACACACACACAGACACACTCTTAGGCACACTTAATCTCAATTTACCCATAACTGCTTGCATACAGAAAAATAACCCCACACGCTTTTACTCGACTGCATGGTCACTGGTCCTGAACTGAGCAAGTCCCGAGTCTTAGCTGCTTACTGGCTGCAGCCACAGATTGACTGGCTCAGTGTTTTCAATGAATCACAGCCAAGATACCTACCAGGAGCAATTTCAATGACGGACAATGAACCAGAGAAGCATCATGGTGAGCGGTGCTTGGGGGAAGGGAATATTTATGTGAATTTGGTGGAGCTTGGACACCATGACGCCCACAGGATTGTCACATGACTTTGCCTTGTTGGTACAGCAGCGGAAGGAAAAAGGCCAACGTTCACAGAACTCAACGGAGTGCAAAGCCCATATACAGTACAGCACCATATAAGTTAAGAGAAATCTGATCAGCCCTGTTTCTGTCTCCACGGTTTGTCTGTGTAGACTGTTGTGCCATTGTGCCCTGTGCGCGCTCTCACACACTCTCTCTCGCCTCTTTCACTCCCTGTCCTCTCTCTTAACTTCACCACATACCATGCACTGTTACTTTACTGGCAATGCTCTTTGTTATGTTTTTAAAGAAAAAAATCCTGAAATTAAAAAAAGAGGAAGATAACGATAAATGGGACACTAATCTTTACTCATGTGGTCACTCTCCCGTCACCCCCTCCCTCCTACCCTACACCTCCTTCCTACCCCTCCTTCCTCCTTCCCAGGCTCTCTGTATCTCTTTACTTTACTGCTGAACTATTATTCTTGTACAGACTGTAAAATGTATTATTTTGTACAACTTTATTGAAAATTTACCTTAAGAAGATCCCTGTGCCTTGATCACGACTGTACGTGTATAACGAGCTAAAGTGGGTGTTATACTGCGCTGTATAGATTGGCCAGTTTCCCCCCCTCTCTCTCTCCAGGGAAGGGGAACAACCATTCGTAGCTTTGGATTTTTAATTTCCCTCCCCCATCTCCCCTTTATGATTTAAATGTCTATTTTTGGATCCATATACCCAAAAAATATAAATATATGAAATGTCTATGGATTTAAAAAAGTATTTTATTAGAATCAAAGAACCTTGCCACATTGTACACTTTATAGTGTGCCTATTGCTGTAACTTAAATTCTTTTCGATTAGGTTTTGTTCAGGTTTTGTTTCATTAGCGAACAACATGAAGGGTGAGAGTTTATTTACCTTTTTTTTTTTAAATTTCATTTATAGCTTAAAGGTAAAAGGTAATAACAAATATCCAAATGCAAAACATTGCTTGTTTCTACATTATTTTTTTTTCTTTTGCTAAAGAAAACAAACAATTGTATTGTTTTGGGGTCCTTCCTAGTGTTGCACAACAGACGGACTGTACAGTATTACACTTTCACTTCAGTGCCCTAGTTTTCATTTACTGTGTACATCAAAAATGGGTCTCTACTTTCAGGAGAGGAGCTCTGCGAAATAAAGGTTTTTGGTGCAGACAGCCACAGGCCCGTCCTTACACACAATCACAAGGACAAACCTACACCAGATACACCCATGGCATTTCATTCATCCATCTTTAGCCATGTCTCGTTATGTCCACTGTAATTACTTAGACAGCTCTTTAACTCCTCGCTCTTTAACTCCTCACTCTTACTTCACTGCTTTTCACAGATAACCATTTTACCCTCAGTTCTATTTGACATTATACTGCATCTATCACATGCATCACGACTCTATTCAATTCTGTCTTTGTTCCCCATCCAAGGCGATAGAACGGTCATTCCCAGTGTAACCCAGACACGGGCATTCACCACATAGCTTCTTTGCACAAATACACAGTTACAGTTTATGAAAATATTAACATGGGTATTTGCCTAAACATTTATGTTGACCTACACCATGACAATGGTTGATGAATGTATTTCCCGTCAGGAGTGTAGCTTAGGGAATTACAAGGTAATTAACTGCAGTAATTTTATGTAGGTGAGGGGACGCAATATGTTTCAATTGCATCTATTGACGAGTTAGTCATTGGTTCAAGGTCAAAGGAAGTGTAGAGGGAAGAGGCAGGATTGTGATGAAAGGGGAAGAGTGCTGGTGTATAAAGAGTTTCAGGTTAACATGAATGTCCCTTGATCTGACCACCGTTCAGTGCCATGCTCCTGAACATGAGAACACTGCCAATGACACAACAGAGAGCAGAAGGTAGGTGTCCTATGTAGCATGATGGACAAGTCTTCTCAATGATACTGAGCAAGATTTACAGGGTGGTTGGCCCATGAACTACACTGAGCATACCAAACATTATGAACACCTTCCTAATATTGAGTGGATTAAACAAGTGACATCAATAAGGGATCATAGCTTTCACCTGGTTAGTCTATGTCATGGAAAAAGCAATGTTTTGTATTCTCGGTGCATACTTTGTTTTTATCTATGGCCTGAATGATTGACGTAGCTTGCTATTCCTGGTGACTGGGTGAGGGCTGGGTTCATGGTCTGTGATGCTCTGTGACACAACCATATCAGAATAGCTTATCCTGTCTCGTAGTGTGGGTATTGAACACAGAGACCTCCATACTTTAAGGTTTGATATATGATATACTATGCATTCAGATAGTATTCAGACAACTTCACTATTTCCACATTTTGTTACGTTACAGCCTTATTCTAAAATTGATGAGGAAAACATGTATTCAATCCATCTACACACAATACCCCATAATGGCGAAGCGAAAACAGGTTTTTAGACATTTTTGCTAAATTATAAAAAATTTAAAACAGATACCTTATTTACATAAGTATTCAGACCCTTTGCTATGAAACTCGAAATTGACCTCAGGTGCATCCTGTTTCCATTGATCATCCTTGATGTTTCTACAACTTGATTGGAGTCCACCTGTGGAAAATGCAATTGATTGGACAATTTGGAAAGGCACACACCTGTCTATATAAGGTCCCACAGTTGACAGTGCATGTCAAAGATAAAACCAAGCCATGAGGTCGAAAGAATTGTCCATAGAGCTCCAAGACAGGATTGTGTTGAGGCACAGATCTGGGGAAGGGTACCAAAAATAATTCTCCAGCATTGAAGATCCAAGAACACAGTGGCCTCCATCATTCTTAAATGGAAGAAGTTTGTAACCAACAAGACTCTTCCTAGAGCTGGCCGCCTGGCCAAACTGACCAATCTGGACAGAAGGGCCTTGGTCAGGTAGGTGGCCAAGATCCCGATGGTCACTCTGACAGAGCTCCAGAGTTCCTCTGTGGAGATGGGAGAACCTTCCAGAAGGACAACCATCTCTGCAGCACTCCACCAATCAGGCCTTTATGGCAGAGTGACCAGACTGAAGCCACTCCTCAGTAAAAGGCACAGGACAGCCCACTTGGAGTTTGCTTAAAGGCACCTAAAGGATTCTGACCATGAGAAACCAGATTCTCTGGTCTGATGAAACTAAGATCGAACTCTTTGGCCTGAATGCCAAGCGTCATGTCTGGAGGAAACCTGGCACCATCACTACGGGAAGCATGGTGGTGGCAGCATCATGCTGTGGGGATGTTTTTCAGAGGCAGGGACTGGGAGACTAGTCAGGATCGAGGGAAAGATGAACGGAGCAAAGTACAGAGAGATCCTTGACGAAAACCTGATCCAGAGCACTCAGGACCTCAGACTGGGGTGAAGGTTCACCTTCCAACAGGACAATGACCCTAAGCACACAGCTAAGACAACGCAGTAGTGACTTTGGACAAGTCTCTGAATGTCCTTGAGTGTTCCAGCCAGAGCCCGGACTTGAACCCGATCAAACATCTCTGGCGCGTCCTGAAAAATAGCTGTGCAGTGACGCTCCCCATCCAACCTGACAGAGCTTGAGTGGATCTGCAGAGAAGAATGAGAGAAACTCCCCAAATACAGGTGTGCCAAGCTTGTAGCATCATACCCAAGAAGACTCGAGGCTTTAATTGCTGCTGAAGGTGCTTCAACAAAGTACTGAGTAAAGGGTCTGAATACTTATGTAAATGTGATATTTCAGTTGGTGGTATGGTGACTGAAAGTTTGGGAACCACTGCTCTAGTCTACCACTTTCCACCACTAGATGGTGACAAATCCATGTGTCAGAATCTCACAGCCCTATCTCCATAAGAATGATAATTTAGTTGTTCCAAGCAATCATTCATGGTTGAACGAGATGAAATCTGTCTGAAGGTGGAAGGATTATTATCAACAGGTTATAGAGGGAAGTTCCAACGTTCAGTAAATGCAGGGGCTTTGTGAAACCTTGGTCCTGTAGAATACAGCTGTGTTAGCAAGCGAATAAGGTATTACTAAAGGATTAAATACAACATTAGATCAACTAAACAGGGCATGCATGAAAGACTGTGTGGACACAGGCACGCTACACTCGAACACAAAATCTGTCCCAATAATAATGCAAAATACTGACTGGGGCCATTCCACACTCCCAAAGGCTGTGCTTTACTTCTCAGCTTGGTTGTCCTTGCAGCATGAATAAGACTGAAGCAAATCAACTTTCCACCAAAAAACATGTTTGGGGTTTATGCATTTAATTCATTATTATGATGCTACACAATCCATTATATTTAGTGTTTTATATTTATATTTAATGTACATACAAAACTGTATCCAATTATTGTGGTTACATGTGATGGTCTGAAGCGCCAATGCAGTTAATGTAGTGTTCACAGCTCAATTTTCCATCCAGCCGTCCACAATCCAAGCCCCCCAGGCTACACAAAAAAAAGTGGTTTTAAATACAAACAGGACGGTTGGTTCTTTAGACAGCTAAGACAGTAGAAACCAAGCCAAGAGAGAAAACACCCCAACCGATACCTAGTTCCGAGATGGTCCCTTTTGAGAAGACAGTCATATTTGCTGCTGTGTTTAAGACACGGGAAGAAAGAAAACTATTGAGGTCATTTCCATGCTATTTGTAGACACTATATGACAACTTGATTTGAATTCAGTGCGTACAAATATCATTACAAAACAATTATGCCTTACGTGATACTCAAAAAAAGAAAACTTAAGCAAAGCACAAGAATATAAAGTACTATCAAACTATATACAGCGTTATGAGTCCAACCCCATCGTTATATGTTAGTGTACTGTATGTCAAAAATGGATGTTGCATATTTCTCTTACTCAGCTGATACGGGACTTGGATCACTTCCAGGCTTCACTTAAGGTAAAGCCATTTGCTGTCATCTGGAAAAGCTGCATCCCTGTTGTTCTCTCGGAAGATGACAGCCATTTCATACTGACCCTGAGGATATCACTCACATCCCAGGCCTTCGACCAAAACGACAAGTCGCTCATTCTGCACTTTCACCTCAGACACTGTCACTAAACGAGTGTGTGTAGAACTAATTCACTGCAGCACGGTGAGACGGTACATCTTCTGTGATATATTGAAAACCAATTACAAGTTTGATTATTGGAAATAAAAAGCAACCTACTGTATTGGAAAGGGGTCTCTTTGGGACAAAACAATGGTTAACATTTTATTTTCAGTTACCTCCTAAATCCATTTTCTGTTTTATAAAGGAATAATTTTGGATGACTGGATTTACATAATTACCCATTCATGCTAAAACTCAAAAGCAGCCTCTCGACTCACAACATACGGTGTCCTTCCCTTAAAAAAGCAATGATTAAAACATTCACACAACATCAGAACTGTCACGTTAATCCTGCAGTAGGAAAAGCCTTGGCCTTACTGGAACACATTGCTACTTATAGATCACAAAGTTGCCACTTCCCCACACAATAATTGGTACTGTATCTGTGCGAGTAGGAGTGGAAGGACTGAGAATAGAGTGATTTTAAAAAGGCAAGACGACTCTTGATTACCTTCTTCGCTTTATGTTAAAAAATGTCACTACTCAAATAAACGTGTGATGTTGCATTATGCAACAACAACAAAAAGTATACATCCCGTTGTTGTTTTGTTCGGTCCTCCGAGCACGCTGCCACTGGCTGTTTACAGGACCAATTTCCCGATGATGACTCCGATGACGAAGAACAGCACACAGAGCGCCAGAACACGGGTACTTAGGCCCTCCTCCTTCGTCATGGCCTGGGAGGAAGAGGGGTGGGGGGAGGACACCATGGAGGTGACTTTCCTCTTCCGTAGACCATCGTCCTCCTTGGTAAAGGGGGAGGAGTCACAGGTCAAAATGCCAGTCAAACCATGTTGAATATAGAACAGTTTTTTTTTTTTTTTTTTTTTTTTGCAATAACAGTGAAACAGCAGTTACTGATCTCAAATCAGTAAATTACCCATCTCAAATAAGAAACGAAAGGCGAATCCTGTTAAGTAAGTCTGCATTGTTGCAGATAAATGTATTGTGTGGAACAGATCTGAGTGTTGTGGGTCCTAGAGCCATTAGAGACTCACCCTGATCTGTTTGTTCTCTTCCCGTAACCTCTGGACCTCCATCTGCAGCCTCTTGCACTCCTCCGTGATCTTCTTCACCTCCCCGTCATCCAGGGAGGAGCTGGCCGACTTAGGGAGTGAGGAGAGCTCTGGCTTTACGGGGGCGGAGGACACATTTGTGTTGCTTTCACTGTCATGCTGTGGGGAGGAGTGGAGGAGACAGAACTATGCAGATGAATAACAGAATGGGGATGAGAAACACAACATACAAAAAAAAAGGGCAACGGCTGCTTCAGAGATGCAATGGAGATGACAATCATTCAGGATCTGTTTGTGAATGGAATGAAGGTGCTCTTTGTGAACGCATCTTACACTAAAATGAAATATATGAGGGAAGGAATATTAAGAAAAATACATGCAGTTGGATGTAGTGATATGATAAGATATAGTGACGTAGAGTACTTACAATTTTGTCATTCTCTAGCGGCAGCTCAAATGCACATCTCAACTTGGAGTCCATTAGCTCCTCTGGCTTTGCCTCTTTCCACTGCCGGTGGGAAGGGTAGAATGAGAGAAAGAATGATAGAGAAAGAGAGCGAAAAAGAAGAGGGGAGGGCAGACGGAAAACTGAATCACAAGGCAACACCAAGATGACCACACCCAGCTTGGGACTCTATGACACTCATAAAACAAGCATATCTTGACAGCACATTTGTCCCACTTGCAACAACCTAAATAAGTAGAGGATTGAGACAGTAAGTACCAGTCCATCTGAACTAAAATTGCAGCTTGAATGGACTTACTGTGATCATCAGATCATAATTAGTGACATTCAGATTGATCACATTCCATTTGGACACTTACCACCCCTTCCATGTCAGTCATGTCATACGGAGCAAGCACGGACTGCACCATGAATTTGTGTTTGCTCTTTTCATTGGGATCATAGTCGAAAGGCTGTAGCATAACTGTAAAACAAAGCAGACAGATAAATGCCACTGAGCAACCGCTTAGCAACAGCACAACGTGTTACCTTACTTTGACTAGCTCAACATACTTTTAGTTCCTCTTTTTGAGATTTGTCAGCTACAATAATGTACAATCAAACAAAAAGACACCAACCAGATACATTGACGGAGGTGCCTGCGTCAATGATGCCACTGTTTGGACGGACACAGTATCGACGGGGCGCGGTCGTCTTGACTTTGAAACAGACATTTCTATCTGTTGGGTTGCCTAGCTTCAGGGTGGCCGTGACAACATCTGTAAATGGACCTTGAAAAGATGGAGAGAGAACAGACAATAGATATCAATACTAGCTAGCTGACTCCTCTATTATTATAGCGATCTTGGTTTTTTCCCAAAAAGTTGGGGAGAACCATTTTATTTAGATGACCCCACCTATTTTTTGTTATCGTTAGACTTATATCATTAGTTATAATCTATTTTGTTATGACTAATGATATAATTCTCAAAACCAATAATCAATGATAGTCCCTGTTCAATAATTCCATTAGAAGCGGTAAAACGGTCCACCTCCGGATGTTACCATTCTGCTTGGACTCACTGATCCTGTGCCTAACAATTGTCAACAGTCACCTTTTTCTACGGCAGTATTTCTCAATCAATTCCTGGGGCTCCCCTGAGGGGTGCACATTTGTGTTTCAGCCCATCCATAACATATCTGATTCAACTCGAGATTCCCCAAAAAACACGACACTTTGAAAGAGCTACGACTGGAAGTGACTTTTTCGTAACCGGTTAGGGGAATGTACGCAGCAGGTTAGGATAATTAACGTAACAAGTTAGGATTATTTAAGGTTAGGAAAAGGGTTAGGCTCAGCGAAAATGCGCCCAAACCTGCTACGAAGAGTCACTTCCGGGTCCTAGCTGTATCGAAGTGACGTGTTCTTAGGGAGTCCCGATTCAATTTATCGAGGCTGAGGGATTGTTGTGTGCTGGGCTGGAACAAAAATGCGCACGCTCAGGGTTAGCCCCAGGAATGGATTGAAAAACACTATTCTCTGTATCCATTCGGGTAGTTTTTTAATGGAAATTTCCCTAGTGTAGTCCTGACCTTATAGAAAGTATCTAGTTTGCTACCAACGTTAGACCTTTTTTCATTAGTAGCTATTGAAATAAGTATTTATTTATGCTGGCAACTGCTGACTCGCAAACCAGAGAGGTCGTGATTATGATAGTAACTGAATAGCATGCAACTGATATTGATTGAGGAAATGACCCGGGCCTGCTTTTTCGTTACAGGCTAAACTAGTAAATGACAACTAGGCATTAGCCTGTTAGCATTGGTAGGTAGAAGACGTCGGTATGCAATGTCGCTTCACTTGTCACCACTCTAGAAACCAAATAGGAAATATGATACACCGTGTGCAGACCAATCTTTTCACAATGAAGTTAACAACACTATTGTTAATACATTATCTAGGAACGATGGTCAAATATTTGCAGACCAAACTATCAGGCCCTGCCCTAGTCTTACCTCTAAATGTCAGTTCGTGTGGTGGCTCAAGCTGGAGGACTTGTTCTTGTCTGGCCATGTCCCAGACGTTCGTAAGCCTTTCTAATATAAATTACCTGGACTATATGTCGCCGCTGTTGTTATTATGGCTATTGTAAATGCTCCTGGATACGACCTGACTTCGGTAAGGTATAGCTGAGGATAAAAAAACTTGAACTGCCAACAACAGCTGAAGCTAAGCTAGCAAGCAGAGAGCAGGAAGGAAGGGCTCCGTGTGACGTCATGGGATGGGGCAGGTCTGTGGAATGTCAGCGAAGATCTTTTCTATGAAGTTGTTACATTTTTGCAGGGTTATTTTTAAATGACAATGACCTGGACAAATGAAAGAGCAAACCGAACAGCCTCTGCTCTGATATGGCAACTATTTGAGAATGTAAAGTCAATTTCATTTAGAACAGGGGTGTCAAACTGATTTTGCCCCAAGGGCCGCACAGAAAATAGGAGGGTGCTACACTTCTGGTAGTGAACGATCCAGCCTACCTACAAAGGAGGAGCTGTGAACATCTAGTACGACGAGGTGCCCGATGAAGAGCTCCAACACAGGAGGTTGGTGGCACCTTAATTGGGGAGGAAATTCTCGTGGTAATGGCTGGAGAGGAGTGATGCCATTCCATTTACTCCGTTCCATCCATTATTATGAGCCGTCCTCCCCTCAGCAGCCTCCTGTGACTGCTCCAGGGCCTATCTATCAGATGCACCATCAGTGCTCCCTCCGCTCAACATACCACTTTTCCGAACTGCCTATCACCTGAAGTTATGGAAGAACAACACACAAGCGACTTGGAGAGATTCTACTTGTATTGAAAAGCCAGTGGTGGAAAAAGTACCCAATTTTCATACTTGAGTAAAAGTAAAGATTCCTTCTTTTTTTTTAAAGTAACCCAGTAAAATACTACTTGAGTAAAATAAATTAAGTATTTGGTTTTAAATGTGCTTAATAAGTATCAAAAGTAAAAGTATAAATCATTTAAAATGTCTTATTAAGCAAACCAGAGGACACAATTTACTTGTTTTTTAAATTTACTGATAAAAAGGGGCACAGTTCAACACAGACATACTTTACAAATGATGCATTTTTGTTTAGTCAGTCCACCAGATCAGAGGCAGTAGGGATGACCAGGGATGTTCTCTTGATAAGTGTGTGAATTACACACATTTTCCTGTCCTGCTAAGCATTCAAAATGTAACGAGTACTTTTGGCTGTCATGGAAAATGTAAGGAGTAATTAGTACATTATTTTCTTTAGGAATACAGTGGAGTAAACGTTGTCACAAATATAATTAGTAAAGTACAGATACCCAAAAAAACTACTTAATTAGAACTTAATAGTATTTTTACTTAACTACTTTACACAACTGTGAAAAGCCCAATATAAAATCTATATATTATTATTATAAGGGCGGCCGGTAGCCTAGAGGTTAAGAGCGTGGGGCCAGTAACCAAATGGTTGCAGGTTTGAATCCTTGAGCCGACTAGGTGAAAAATCTTCATCAGTGCACTTAACCCTACTTCTGTAAATTGCTCTGGATAAGAGCATCTGTTAATTGACAAAAATTATTATTATTACATTTCTTATCCAGCAGGTGGAGCCCCATGGAATACCACCCACTAGGGAATAATACCACGTCATACAGCCTTAACCAGGAAGTGGGAAAAACAATAGGCGAGAAGAGTGACACCATAGCCAGTAGTTAGTCTGAAACGTTTTAAAAGGACATTATTTTCCATATAGTTTAGATCCCAGAATGTCGGTGTTTGGGAAGCTGTTCGGCGGTGGGGGGAAAGGAGGGAAAGGGCCGAGTCCACAAGATGCGATGCAGAAACTCCGAGACACAGAGGAGATGTTAGCGAAGAAACAGGACTTTCTAGAGAAAAAGATTGACCAGGAACTCATAACTGCAAAGAAAAACGGCACAAAAAACAAACGAGGTGAGTCGCCAACTAACATATACATCTTCACGATTGTTGTCTAACTTGGCTAGCTAATGAAGCTAGCTACTTAAAGTTCGCCTGTATGTTAACGATAGCAACTAGCTGGCTAACTAGTCAAAGCAGCTAACTTAGTAACTTTCCGAGCGGCCACGGCTGTCACTGAATGTCAGGGCGAGCCTGGCAACCTATCTCGTTGCCACAACTGTGTTAGAACAGCTAAATTTCATTATCCCCGTGTATAGGTGCGTTCTGTGTTAGTGACTGCTATCAAGCTACACCATCAACAAGTTAGGGGATTTTGTGTGAGTCATGAATTTGCCTGTTTGTCAAGAGAAGGGAAGGGGCCACCCTTCCATTGACACAGTATCTACTTAAAAATATGTATTACATTTGTAAAGCGCTTTTCATGATACAGAATAATCTCAAAGTGCATAAAATGTAAATACAAACCAAATATTAGAAGAAAAAAAATAGACACGGCTACTTCGCAGTTAAAATTGAGACACTAGAATCATAGGGACTAAGTTAGTGCTTATTAATAAATTTTTTCACCTTTATTTTATGACTAAGCTAAACAAAGTTACACGGCCTGTAGTGATTTTATTTAACCAGGTAGGCCAGTTGAGAACAAGTTCTCATTTACAACTGCGACCTGGCCAAGATAAAGCAAAGCAGTGCGACAAAAAACAACACAGAGTTACAAGTGGGATAAACAAAAGTACAGTCAATAACACAATAGAAAAATCTATATACAGTGTGTGCAAATGGAGTAAGGAGGTAAGGCCATAAATAGGCCATAGTAGTGAAGTAATTACAATTTAGCAAATTAACACTGGAGTGATAGATGTGCAAGTAGAAATACTTGTGTGCAAAAAAAGTAAATAAACAATATGAGGGTGAGGTAGGTAGTTATATGTACAGCGATCGGTAAGCTGCTCAGAAAGCTGATGCTTAAAGTTAGTGAGGGAGATAAGTCTCTAACTTCAGCGATTTTCTTTATTTTTTCTTTTTCTTTTTTTAGTATTTTTGTTGTTGTAATTCGTTCCAGTCATTGGCAGCAGAGAACTGGAAGGAAAGGTGGCCAAATGAGGTGTTGGCTTTGGGGATGACCAGTGAGATATACCTGCTGGAGCGTGTGCTACGGGTGGGTGTTGCTGGTGACCAGTGAACTGAGATAAGGCGGAGCTTTACCTAGCAAAGACTTATAGATGACCTGGAGCCAGTGTGTTTGGTGACGAATATGTAGCGAGGGCCAGCCGACGAGAGCATACAGGTCGCAGTGGTGGGTAGTATATAGGGCTTTGTTGACAAAATGGATGGCACGGTGATAGACTGCATCCAGTTTGCTGAGTAGAGTGTTGGAGGCTATTTTGTAAATGACATCGTCGCGGATCGGTAGGATAGTCAGTTTTACGAGGGTATGTTTGGCAGCGTGAGTGAAGGAGGCTTTGTTGTGAAATAGGAAGCCGATTCTATATTTAAGTTGCTTAATGAGTTTCTTAATATGAGTCTGGAAGGAGAGTTTACAGTCTAGCCAGACACCTAGGTATTTGTAGTTGTCCACATATTCTAAGTCAGAACCGTCCAGAGTAGTGATGCTAGTCGGGTGGTCGGGTGCTGGCAGCGATCGGTTGAAGAGCATGCATTTAGTTTTACTAGCATTTAAGAGCAGTTGGAGGCCACAGAAGGAGTGTTGTATGGCATTGAAGCTCGTTTGGAGGTTTGTTAACACAGTGTACAAAGAAGGGCCAGATGTATACAGAATGGTGTCATCTGCATAGAGGTGGATCAAGGAATCACCCGCAGCAAGAGCAACATTGTGTGTGTATATATATTTATATTTTACACTCACACACAGAGAAAAGTCGGCCCAAGAATCTGCCAGAGGTCCGGACAACAGGCCCTCCGATTTGACACACTGAACTCTATCTGGGAAGTAGTTGGTGAACCAGGCGAGGCAGTCATTTGAGAAACCAAGGCTGTTGAGTCTGCCGATAAGAATACGGTGATTGACAGAGTCGAAAGCCTTGGCCAGGTCAATGAAGACGGCTGCACAGTACTGTCTTTTATTGATGGCGGTTATGATATTGTTTAGTACCTTTAGCGTGGCTGAGGTACACCCGTGACCAGCTCGGAAACCAGAACGCACAGCAGAGAATGTACAGTGAGATTCGAAATGGTCAGTGATGTTTGTTAACTTGGCTTTCGAAGACTTTAAAGGCAGGGCAGGATGGATATAGGTCTGTAACAGTTTGGGTCTAGAGTGTCACCCCCTTTGAAGAGGGGGATGACCGCGGCAGCTTTCCAATCTTTAGAAATCTCGGACGATACGAAAGTGAGGTTAAACATACTAGTAATAGGGGTTGCAACAATGGCGGCGGATAATTTTAGAAAGAGGGTCCAGATTGTCTAGCCCAGCTGATTTGTACGGGTCCAGGTTGTGTAGCTCTTTAAGAACATCAGCTCTCTGGATTTGGGTGAAGGAGAAGCTGGGGAGGCTTGGTCAAGTAGCTGCGGGGGGTGCGGAGCTGTTGGCCGGGGTTGGGGTAGCCAGGAGGAAAGCATGGCCAGCCGTAGAGAAATGCTTATTGAAATTCTCGATTATCGTGGATTTATCGGTGGTGACGGTGTTTCCTAGCCTCAGTGCAGTGAGCAGCTGGGAGGAGATGCTCTTATTCTCCATGGACTTTAGTGTCCCAAAACTTTTTGGAGTTAGAGCTACAGAATGCAAATTTCTGTTTGAAAAAGCTAGCCTTTGCTTTCCTAACTGACTGTATTGGTTCCTGACTTCACTGAAAAGTTGCATATCGCAGGGACTATTCGATGCTAGTGCAGTACGTCACAGGATGTTTTTGTCCTAGTCGAGGGCAGTCAGGTCTGGAGTGAACCATGGGCTGTATCTGTTCTTAGTTCTACATTTTTTGAAAGGGGAATGCTTATTTAAGATGGTGAGGAAATTACTTTTAAAGAACAACCAGGCATCCTCTACTGACGGGATGAGGTCAATATCCTTCCAGGATAGTAACCTAATACTGAGTGCCAACAGAGAGGCTCCAAGGGACTCCTGTCATTGGTCGCGTTCCCCTGTTAGGACGTTGCATGCCTTAACCAGTGGCTGCGTGCGACGTCATTGAGTGTGTTATCGACTGACAGAGTGCTATAACATAGGATGGGGTTAGCTGATACATAAAATACCTATCCAGGTGTTGTAACATCTGGCAGGCGTCAGCAACGCCTGAGCAGAGCAATATGCCCAATGTCTTCAGTAGTGTTCATGACAGACTAGCGTAGCCCAATAATGGACTAAAGGAGCCTGACGTTAGTCCTTTTAGTCCAAGGACCTTACATGTTCTGTTTAGAGGCGAATTTAACCGGTTTTAACACAGTTGCGGTTTACAGTATTTTTACTTGTTTCCAAAACCGTACCGCAAGCGATGCGTTTTAACGTTCCCCCGGCCAGAATATACTATCTTTAATAGGCGCTAAATGCAGTTAGCGTCTAATAACGAGTTAAACATAGATATGACATAATATAATGGTCAAATATATAAACGCAACATATCAATTTCAAAGATTTTAACTGTGTTACATTTCATAAGGAAATCAGTCTAAATTTATTAATTAGGCACTAATCTATGGATTTCATGTGACTATGCAGCTGTTGGTCACAGATACTATAAAAAGAAGTAGGGGCATGGATCAGAAGACCAGTCAGTATCTGTCATGTGACCACCATTTGCCTCATGTAGCGAGACGCATCTCCTTTGCATAGAGTTGATCAGGCTGTTGATTGTCGCCTGTTGAATGTTGTTCCACTCGTCTTCAAAGGCTGTGCGAAGTTGCTGGATACTGGTGGGAACTTAAACACGCTGTCATACACATCAACCCAGAGCATCCCAAACATGCTCAATGGGTGACATGTCTGCTGAGTATGCAGGCCATGGAAGAACTGGGACATTTTCAACAGATCCTTGCGACATGGGGGCATGCATTATCATGCTGAAACATGAGGTGATGGCGGCGGATGAATGGCACGACAGTGGGCCTCAGGATCTTGTCACAGTATCTCTGTGCATTAAATTGCCATCGATAAAATGCAATTGTATTTGTTGTACATAGCTTAAGCCTGCCCATACCATAACCCCACCGCCACCATGGGGCACTCTGTTCACAACATTGACATCATCAAACCGCTTGCTGCCACAACGCCATACACGTGGCCTGCGGTTGTGAGGCCAGTTGGACGTAGAAGGTGGCTTATGGTAGCGAAATTAACATTAAATTCTCTGGCAACAGCTCTGGTGGACATTCCTGCGGTCAGCATGCCAATTGCACACTCCCTCAACTTGAGACATCTGTGTCATTGTTGTGACTAAACTGCACATTTTAGTGGCCTTTTGTCCCCAACACAAGGTGCACCTGTGTAAGGATCATTTTAATCAGCTTCTTTATATGCCATACCTGTCAGGTGGATGGATTATCTTGTCAAATGAGAAATGCTCACTAAGAGGGATGTAAACAAATTGGTGCACAAAATTTGAGAGAAATAAGCAGTTTTTGCATTTTGAACATTTCTGGGATCTTTTATTTCAGCTCAGAGAACATGGGACCAACACTTTACATGTTGCGTTTTATATTTTTGTTCAGTGTAGTTAGCGGTTATGTATTTACTCGCATGATAGTCCTGGGGGTTCAGAAACGCTGTGACCATGTCCATGGTTCCGGGAATCGAACCCACTAATCACTTCAAATCCCCTTTCACTACGCACAGCGGCCCTGCAGGCCTTGAAAAGGAAGAAGCGGTACGAGAACCAGCTTACCCAGATCGATGGCACATTGTCCACCATCGAGTTCCAGAGGGAGGCGCTGGAAAATGCCAACACCAACACTGAAGTGCTCAAAAACATGGGCTTTGCCGCCAAGGCAATGAAGGCTGCCCATGAAAACATGTAAGCAAGGGCACACTACTTGTTTATTCGCTTTGGTCAGGTGCAGTCATACAGCTCTTGTATTTATTCAAATCTCTCTGTTCCCCTGTCCGGTTGTGTTAGGGACATAGACAAAGTAGATGACTTGATGCAAGACATCACTGAGCAGCAGGAGCTGGCGCAAGAGATCTCAGATGCCATCTCAAAACCTGTAGGCTTTGGAGAGGAGTTTGATGAGGTAGGTGACAATGTTCGTTGCACATTGTTCTTTATTTGTCTTATCAGTGCTGTTAGTTCAATAGTTGACCAGATATCACAGAGACTGGGATGTTCTGATTGTCTTGCACCATAGGATGAACTCCTGGCAGAGTTGGATGAGCTGGAACAAGAGGAATTGGACAAAAACTTGCTGGAGATCGGCGGGACAGAAGATGCCCATCTACCCAATGTGCCTTCTACTTCATTACCCTCCAGACCTGGTGAGTCCTTTGGAATATACAATAATACAAGCAAATCCTCCATGGGAACATTGTATGCCACGGTTACTGTCCCAACAGAACATGAAATAACTAATTGATCTATTGTTATTTACCACTTTATTGCTATAAAACATTTATATTTACCACATTTACTCAAGTAATTCACTGTCTGCATATTTTTTTTATTTTAGCCAAGGAGGATGAAGATGAGGATGGCATGTATGACTTACAACGCTGGGCGATGGAGGCCATATAGTTGCATTACTGACACCACCTGCTGTAGAAAGGACTTATTGAATATGGTTGTTTTGTATCCGAGGAGAACCAAACACCTTCTAAAACTAGCACTACAAAGGCCAATGCTGTAGGTTCTGTTTTCCTGCCCAAAACTATAGAAAGGGTACCATGGCCTTGCATGAAAAGATGAAGTATAAAACCTGTATAAAAGCTATAAACAGGATGTTTGAATCAGAATTTAAAAAAAAAAAAAAAAATCTAAAAAAGTTTAGCATAATCAATACCCGCTCTTGCATTTGGGCAGTTATTGTAATATCACTTAACTGTTCTGTTGCCTTTGTCTGTGGGATGTTATGAACATCACTGACAGACAAATTTACATTTTAATACATGGGAGTTGCAATGTCTATTTTTCCGACTTAAACATATTTATCGTGTGGCGTAGTGGGTGTGGTCTGGATGTTTTTATTAGTACTTTTTGTTTAATTTCTACCATAATAGGATGAAATATGAGCATGCGCTCATGGTAACGTTTAGAATGGTCTATTTTCGGCATTGTTATTCTGAAACTTTTGTTTTACAACATTTTGACTATTCCAACTCCAAAGCATCCTCACCATGTGACACTTGTGATTTGAAGGAAATATCTAAATCGTTTATATTGTTGCTGGCACAGGTTTTCTTCATGTGCTAAGCATGCAATGAGGGAACATCTTAATACACCGCACAGCTTTAGAGAAAGACAAACTCCACCCTGTTCTGTTGTCTGTCTTTTCTGAAAAAGTTTATTTTTAATTGTATGTTGAAAAAAATGTCAACATTAACTGCAGCAAAAAAAATAAGATAATGGTTTGTAATGAATAGATTAGTAGATAGATATAGTATCAACATTTTGGATTTGAGGATTACTTAATTTTTAAGCAATGTATTAAAACAGAAATACATAGGAAAAAGACAATTAACAAGGATAAGCATGTTTGCATTTCTATGGTTCATTTATCCAGATATAAACATTATTTGGAAAATCATTAAAGTTTTGGATTATTTTATTGTGGGTGAGGTTTTTCTTGCTTAGGGATCAGTGAATTCAAAGTAGAAAAGCATTTTTAGGTGTTTAATGTGTCTGATGTTGCTGTAATTTCAGGTAGGGAATTTTGAGTCCAATCATTTTTTATTTGTCACATGCTTTGCAAACAACAGGTGTAGTCTGAAATGCTTATGGGCCCTTCACAACAATGCAGATTGTAAAATAGAATAAATAAATACACAATGAGTAACGATGTCTTCACTATATACACAGGGAACCAGTACCGAGTCGACATGCAGGGGTACGAGGTTATTGTGGTAGAAATGTACAGTACATTCGGAAAGTATTCAGACCCCTTGACTTTTTCCACATTTTCTTACGTTACAGCTTTATAAAATGTATGAAACAAATCTGTCTACTCACAATACCCCATAATGAAATAGTGAAAGCAGGTTTTTAGAATTGTTTTACAAAGGTATTTTTTTTAAACAATACCTTACTTACATAAGTATTCAGACTCTTTGCTATGAGACTTGAAATTGAGCTCCGGTGCATCCTGTTTCCATTGATCATCCTTGAGATGTTTCTACATTTTGATTGGAGTCCTCCTGTAGTAAATAAAATTGATTGGACATGATTTAAAAAGGCACACATCTCTCTATATAAAAGGTCCCACAGTTGACACTGCATGTCAGAGCAAAAACTAAGCCATGAGGTTGAAGGAATTGTCCGTAGAGCTCCGAGACTGGATTCTCTGGTCTGATGAAACCAAGATTGAACTCCTTGGCCTGAATGCCAAGTGTCGTGTCAGGAGGAAACCTGGAACCATCCCTACGGTGCAGCATCATGCTGTGGAGATGTTTTTCAGCGGCAGGGACTGGGAGACTAGTCAGGATCGAGGGAAAGATGAGTGGAGCAAAGTACAGAGAGATCCTTGATGAAAACCTGCTCAGGACCTCAGACTGGGACTAAGGTTCACCTTCCAACAGGACAACGCAGGAGTGGCTTTGGGACAAGACTCGGAATGTCCTTGAGTGGCCCAGCCAGAGCCCGGACTTGAAACCGATCAAACATCTCGGGAGAGACCTGAAAATAGCTGTACAGCGACGCACCCCATCCAACCTGACAGAGCTTAAGAGGATCTGCAGAAAAGAATGGGAGAAACTCCCCAAATACAGGTGTGCCAAGCTTGTTGTGTCATATCCTGGAAGACTTCAACAAAGTATGGAATACTTACAGTACCAGTCAAAAGTTTGGACACCTACGTTTAAGGGTTTTTCTTTATTTGTACTATTTTCTACATTATAGAATAATAGAAGACAAACTATAAAATAACACCATATGGAATCATGTAGTAACCAAGTGTTAAACAAATCAAAATACATTTATATTTGAGATTCTTCAAAGTAGCCACCCTTTGCCTTGAAGACAGCTTTGCTCACTTGACATTCTCTCAACCCGCTTCATGAGGTAGTCACCTGGAATGCATTTCAATTAACAAGTGTGCCTTGTTAAAAGTTAATTTGTGGAATTTCTTTCCTTAATGTGTTTCAGACAATCAGTTATTTTGTGACAAGGTAGGGGTGGTATACAGAAGATAGCCCTATTTGAAAAATCCTGGAAAAAGTAGGTACTTTAGACTGGTACTGTAAGTAAATGTAATTTCAGTTTTTTGTTTTGTGCTAAAATGTCTAAACCTGTTATTGCTTTATCATTATGGGGTATTGTGTGTAGATTGAGGAACAAAACTATTTAATACATTTTTTAATAAAGATATTACATAATAAAATGTGGAAAAGGTCAAGGGGTTTGAATACTTTCCGAATGCTTTGTAGGTATGGGGTAAAGTGACTTAGGCAACAGGATAGATGAGCAGTAGCAGCCTCTTGATAGTGGATACCACTGATGCATGTACACATAAGGGATGCGTTTACACAGGCAGCCCAATTCTGATATTTGTTTGACAATTATTTGCATATCTGATACCTATCGGATCTTTTTCCTAATGTGTGAACAGTAACAACGAAAAAACACAAGCTTATCTCTTGACTTCTGAGTTATACCATCTCCATATGTGAATCTGAATCCTGATCATAGAGAATGATAGAGGACTCTAGTGCCTGAAAGCCTGTTTTAGCATGGGCATCGCTATTGACTTCCTCCATTTTGAAGTAGTCAACTGGGTGGGATTTCCTGTCGGTTAAGGAAGGATCACATAATTCCATCCAGGTCATCAGGATGGACCAGCCAATGAATTATACTTGTGAACAAACATCCCAGTACTACAGGTGGCAGTAAATCACCAACCTTGGCTTTATACCGGTTCAAACAACACACTCCTGGTGGCTGTATGCACACTTTCAGTTTGTTTACCAACTCATAGTAGACAAAGAAAACGGAGATGGCCTCAATGGTGGTGCCCATGCGCTCACAAACAGCATGTGTGTCCAATAGGCCAAGTTTCCCCTAAAGTAAATTGAAATAAATTTGCCAAAATTATATAATTATTTCTGTCTATACAGAAAGAAAATCATTCTAAATACTTCACCAGAGAGCATGAGAGTCAGAGGAATTGAGGATAATTAGCTTCTTAAAAAAAAAAAAATGTGTGGCAATAGGCCTAGCTGATTAGCTGTCAGTGAAAATCATTAAAATATATGTTTAGATCATTTGTCTTGAGTATAATTTAAAATGTTGAGACAAGAAGGGGAGGGGTATGTGGCAAAGAATAGGTGGGTCTCTCTCCAGAATGCATGCTCTCAGCTCTCCAGAATTCTCTCAGCCGTCTCCCGACAATTCTTGCACATTTGTTGTTTAATTGTGTTAACTGTTAGCCCTTTATTTTTTCTAAAATCCCTATTACATATGTCCCCAGTAGTAAATGTACCATTAATCCCTGTATTTTGGTTACATTCATTTCTGTTAAATATGCACTCCGGGATCTTAAGCACAAGAAATGTGTAACATATTGCACAAATTGGATTCGTAACATATCACATGTATTTTCAAAATGAATATGATATCACACAAAAAGGATAACATAGTACACAATTGGATGAGTAGTACACAAAAAACTAGGAACCGTTTTGGCTAGTGAGCACCACCTTCAAACTACTGGCTGAAATGATACAAAAGTTGGAGAGTGCATCTTTAATGCATGTATTAATTAGTCATTTAATGTTCACAACCTGCTACACTTGTGAGAAACAAGTTTCAGTTAATTTCATAACGATAATTTACTAGTTTTGTAAATGTTTTCATTGTCTTTTATTTGGAGTGCTCCATGTGAGCAGTGAGCATATGTCTGGTTTCGCTGTCCTGTTAATGTTGAGGCAACATGCGCCCGAGCACACAAAAGTACCTGGACGTTTTGTTAACCAAGTAAATCTCTAGGACAAGGTGACATTTATCAATATATTCAGCTCTATTTACTCTCAGATTAGAAAACGCTGATTAGCACCACAGTAGACCTGTAAAATTACAAATCTCTGCAACCTCCTGCACGTCATCTCCAGCTGACACCTTTGCAAACAGATATTGTGTCAATTTAAAACTTGCACAAGACAGTTCACAGAATTGTCAATTTAAAGGCATGTAGACAATTTATTCATTACTACATTTAGCTAACATTAGATAGTTAATCCAGAGATTCTTACCTTTGCCTCCATTCGGCAGACTCGTCCAGATCATCATGGCATTTGTAGTTCTTTATGATAGCCACATTGCCAGCTAATTAACATTTCATTTTTGGGGGGTAAATACAGGCAAATATCTTGACCTTATCCGAGACAGATTGACATGGTTTTCAAATGTCACACCATGGTAAGCCTACACGAAAAACAGCCCTTATTTGAAGTGTTTCTAAAATCCCCTATGGGATAAATGAATACTGGAAAAACGATTGGAACCATTTCCTGTTTGACGGTTAGGTTGTATGGGTATTATGACTACTGTGGTATTCTTTCGAGAGGATTTGAAGCCACCTGTCGGCCATATTGGCATTTGGCACTCCCCAGCAGGAGCAGTCCTCCATAGGAATGAATGGAATTCTAGAGTATTTCAATTAAATGTTTCAAGGGTAAAATTACTTAAGTATGTTTTTGTTTTAGTGGGGACAGTAACGTTAGTAATCTCTAAAAATACTACTTTAAGGAAAATGTTTTTAGATAATTCATCACATGATATAATTTTAAAGTATGCATTAAGGTGTCTGTAATATACTAAATGTAGACATTAATAAATGCATAGCTATAGCTTCCTAAAAATAAATTACAAAGTGGGGGAGTGCCAAAATGGAGGCACGGTGGCATCAACACAAGGCCCCCTATTACTAAATCTAGTGTTAATATAAACCATTGATGCAGACCCGCAAGCCGCTGCTGCCCATGATCAATCAATCAATCAATCAATTTTATTTTATATAGCCCTTCGTACATCAGCTAATATCTCGAAGTGCTGTACAGACACCCAGCCTAAAACCCCAAACAGCTAGTAATGCAGGTGTAGAAGCACGGTGGCTAGGAAAAACTCCCTAGAAAGGCCAAAACCTAGGAAGAAACCTAGAGAGGAACCAGGCTATGAGGGTGAGCCCATCCTTCTGGCGTGCCGGGTGGAGATTATAACAAACTATGCCAAGATGTTCAAAAATGTTCAAAGTGACAAGCCATGTCAAAAATAATCATGAATATATTTTCAGTTGGCTTTTCATAGCCGATCATCAAGAGTTGAAAAACAACAGGTCTGGGACAGGTAGCGTTCCATAAGCGGCAGAACAGCTGAAACGGAATAGCAGCAATGCCAGGCGGACTGGGGACAGCAAGGGGATCACCACGGCGCAGTCCCGACGCATGGTCCTAGGGCCCAGGTCCTCCGAGAGAAAGAAAGAAAGAAGGAGAAAATTAGAGAGAAGCCAAGATTTTCAAAATTTCCATAAATGACAAGCATGGTCAAATAATAATCAGGAAAAATCTCAGTGCTTTCATAGCCGATCATTAAAGTTGAAAACAGCAGGTCTGGGCAGGGGTTCCATAACCGCAGGCAGAACAGTTGAAACTGGAATAGCAGCAGGAATAGCAGCAGGGCCAGGCGGACTGGGACAGCAAGGTGTCATCATGCCCGGTAGTCCGACGTATGTCCTAGGGCTCAGGTTCTCAGAGAGAAAGAGAGAACGAAGAAATTAGAGAGAGCATACTTAAAATTCACACAGGACACTGGATAAGACAGGAGAGTACTCCAGTAACCAACTGACCCTAGCCCCCCGACACAAACTACTTCAGCATAAAATACTGGAGCTGAGTCAGGAGCGGTCAGGAGACACTGTGGCCCCATCCGAAGAAAACCCCGGACAGGCCAAATAGGAAGATATAACCCCACCACTTTGCCAAAGCACAGCCCCGCACCACTAGAGGTAATCCTCAACACCAACTTACAATCCGAGACAAGGCCGAGTATAGCCCACAAAGGTCTCCACCACAGCACAAACCAAGGGGCGCCAACCCAGACAGGAAGATCACGTCAGTAACTCAACCCACTCAAGTGACGCACCCCTCCTAGGGACGCATGAAAGAGCACCAGCAAGCCAGTGACTCAGCCCTGTAACAGGGTTAGAGGCAGAGAAATCCCAGTGGAGAGAGGGGAACCGGCCTGGCAGAGACAGCAAGGGCGGTTCGTTGCTCCAGAGCCTTTCCGTTCACCTTCACACTCCTGGGCCAGGCTACACTCAATCATATGACCTACTGAAGAGATAAGTCTTCAGTAAAGACTTAAAGGTTGAGACCGAGTTGCGTCTCTCACATGGTAGGCAGACTGTTCCATAAAAATGGAGATCTATAGGAGAAAGCCCTGCCTCCCTGTTTGCTTAGAAATCTAGACAATTAGGAGGCCTGCGTCTTGTGACCGTAGCGTACGTATTGGTATACGGCAGGACCAACTCGAAAGATAGGTAGGAGCAAGCCCATGTAACGCTTTATAGGTTAACAGTAAAACCTTGAAATCAACCTTGCCCTTAACAGGAAGCCAGTGTAGGAGAGCTAGCACTGGAGTAATATGATCAAATTTCTGGTCTATCAGGATTCTAGCAGCCGTATTTAGCACTAACTGAGTTTATTAGTGCTTTATCCGGTAGCCGGAAAGTAGAGCATTGCAGAGTCTAACCTAGAAGTAAAAATGCATGGATTAATTTTTCTGCATCATTTTTTGGACAGAAAATTTCTGATTTTAGCAATGTTACGTAGATGGAAAAAAGCTGTCCTGAAACAGTCTTGATATGTTCGTCAAAAGAGAGATCAGGTCAAGAGTAACGCCGAGTCCTTCACAGTTTTATTTGAGACGACTTTACAACCATCAAGATGAATTGTCAGATTTAACAGAAGATCTCTTTGTTTCTTGGACCTAGAGACAAGCATCTCTGTTTTTGTCCGAGTTTAAAAGTAGAAAGTTTTCAGCCATCCACTTCCTTATGTCTGAAACACGAGCTTCTAGCGAGGCAATTTTGGGCTTCACCATGTTCATTGAAATGTACAGCTTGTGTCATCCGCATAGCAGTAAAGTTAACATTATGTTTTCGAATAACATCCCAAGACGGTAAAATTATATAGTGAGAAACAATAGTGGTCCTAAACGGAACCTTGAGAACACCGAATGTACAGTTATTGTCAGAGACAGACCATTCACAGAGACAATACTTATCTTTCGACAGGTAAGATCTAAACCAGGCCAAACTTGTCCGTGTTAGAACCAATTGGGTTTCCAGTCTCTCCAAAAGAAGTCGTGATCGATGGTGTCAAGCAGCACTAAGAGTCAGTAGCACGAGGACAGATGCAGGAGCTCGGTCTGACGCCATTAAAGTCATTTTACCACCTTCACAAATGCCGTCTCAGTGCTATGATGGGGTCTAAAACCAGATGAAGCATTTCGTATACATTATTTGTCTTAGAAAGAGTGAGTTGCTGCGCAACAGCTTTTTCTAAAATCTTTGAGAGGAATGGAAGATTCGTATAAGGCCGATAGTTTTATATTTTTCCGGTCAAGGTTTGGCTTTTCGAGAGAGCTTTATCACTGCCACTTTTAGTGAGTTTGGTACACATCCGGTGGATAGAGAGCTGTTATTATGTCAACATAGGAGGCCAAGCACAGAAGCAGCTCCTTCAGCAGTTTAGTAGGAAATAGGATCCAGTTATGGCAGGCTTGAAGGTTTAGAGGCCATGATTATATTCATCATTGTGTCAAGAGATATAGGACTTAAAACACTTAAGGTCTCTCCCGATCCCAGGCCCTCGCAGAGCTGTGCAGATCCAGGACAGCTAAGCCCTGGAGAGAATACGCAGATTCCAAGAGGAGTCCGTAATTTGCTTTCTAATTGTCATGATCTTTCCTCAAGAAGTTCATAATTTATACTGCTGAAGTGAAAGCCATCCTCTCTTGGGAATGCTGCTTTTTAGTTTAGTTTCGCAACACGTATCAAAAAGAAATTTTGGATTGTTCTTATTTTCCTCGATTAAGTTGAAAAGTAGGATGATGCAGCAGGCAGTGAGGGCTCTTCGGTATGCACGGTACTGTCTTTCCAAGCTAGTCGTCAAGACTTCCAGTTTGGTGTGCCCATTTCCGTTCCAATTTCCTGGAAGCTTGCTTCAAAGCTCGGTATTTTTCTGTATACCAGGGAGCTAATTTCTTATGACAAATGTTTTCGTTTTTGGGTGCAACTGCATCTAGGTATTGCGCAAGGTTAAATTGAGTTCCTCAGTAGGTGGTAACTGATTTTTGTCCTCTGACGTCCTTGGAGTGCAGAAGGAGTCTGGAAGAGGCATCAAGGAATTTTGTGTTGTCTGAGAATTTATAGCACCGACTTTTGATCGCTCCTTGGTTGGGTCTGAGCAGATATTATTTCGTGCGATGCAAACGTAATAAAATGGTGGTCCGATAGTCCCAGATTATGTGGAAAAACATTAAGATCTACAAACATTTATTCCATGGGAAAATAAGCCAGAGTCAATGACTGTGGCAGATGAGTAGGTCCAGAGACATGTTGGACAAAACCCACTGAGTCGATAATGGCTCCGAAAGACTTTTGGAGTGGGTCTGTGGACTTCTCCATGTGATAATTAAATCACCAAAAATTAGAATATGATCTGCTATACTACAAGGTCTGATAGGAATTCAGAAACTCAGAAGAACGCTGTATATGGCCCAGGAGGCCTATAAACAGTAGCTATAAAAAGTGATTGAGTAGTGCATAGATTTCATACTAGAAGCTCAAAAGACGAAAACGCCATTTTTTTTTTTGTAAATTGAATTTGCTATCGTAAATGTTAGCAACACCTCCGCCTTTGCGGGATGCACGGGGGATATGTCATAGTGTAACCAGGAGGTGAGGCCTCATTTAACACATAAATTCATCAGGCTTAAGCCATGTTTTCAGTCAGGCCATCACATCAAGATTATATCAGTGATTAGTTCATTGACTATGACTGCCTTGAAGTGAGGGATCTAACATTAAGTAACCATTTAGATGTGAGGTATCACGATCTCTTACATGATGGCAGGAAGGAGAGAGTCTTTATCCTAATAAGATTGCTAAGGCGAACACCGCCATGTTTAGTTTTGCCCAACCTAGGTCGAGCAAACACAGTCTCAATGGGTATGGCTGAGCTGACTACACTGACTTGCATTGCAACTCCACTAACGTGGCAGGTTGGCTAACAGCCTGCTGCCTGCCTGCACCCTATTTCATTGTGGCTAGAGCCCTGTCTATGTTGTAGATAAGATGAGAGCACCCTCCAGCTAGGATGGATCCGTCACTCCTCAGCAGGTCAGGCTTGGTCCTGTTTGTGGGTGAGTCCCAGAAAGAGGGCCAATTATCTACAAATTCTATCTTTTGGAGGGCAGAAAACAGTTTTCAACAACATTGAGTGCTGAGACTCTGCTGTAGAGCTCGTCACTCCCCTAACTGGGAGGGCCAGAGACAATTACTCGATGCGACACCATCTTTCTAGCTGATTTACACGCTGAGCTATGTTGCACTTGGTGACCTCTGACTGTTTCATCCTAACATCGTTGGTGCACGTGGATACAATATCTCTATACTCTCTACACTCGCCAGATTTAGCTTTAGCCAGCACCATCTTTAGATTAGCCTTAACGTCGGTAGCCCTGCCCGCCGTAAACAGTGTATGATCGCTGGGTGATTCGCTTAAGTCTAATACTGCGGGTAATGGAATCGCCAATGACTAGGGTTTTCAATTTGTCAGAGCTAAATGGTGGGAGCCTTCGCGTCTCAGACCCCGTAACGGGAGGATAAGACAAGAGAAGAAGACTCAGACTCCGACTCGCTACATAATGGAGAACCGTTGAAAGTTTCTGTCGGCTGAATAAGCGACACCGGTTGAGCATTCTACAGCGTTTCCCCAAGCTGAGAAAGTTGTCCGGCTGCGGGGACTGTGCGGGGGGATTTATACTACTATCTGTACTTACTGGTGGCACAGACGCTGTTTCTTCCTTTCCTACACTGAAATTACCCTTGCCTAACGATTGCGTCTGAAGCTGGGCGTGTAGCACAGCTATCCTCGCCGTAAGGCGATCGTTCTCCTGTATATTATGAGTACAGCGACTGCAATTAGAAGACATCATGTTTATGTTACTACTTAGCTTCGGCTGTTGAAGGTGTTGACGAACCATGTCCAGATAAAGCGTCCGGAGTGAAAAAGTTGAATGAGGGAAAAAAGTTGCGATGGAAAAAAACTAAAAATATAAACGGTAATTAAAAACAAAAACAGAACAAAAAAACGTAAAGTTGTCAGCTAGCAAAGTAAAGTTGGCAGCAAAACGCACAGCAACAAAACGCACAGCAACACGTCTGCAGATGAGTTCTGATTTTTTGTGACCCCGCCACCATCAAAGTTGCCCACCATTGCCTTATATGAACATGTATTTCTAGATGAAACTGATTAAGTTTGGTGAAAAAGTGATAGTAGTAATTAGGCTACTTTGAAAACGATGTCTCAGGTAAAAATGTATAGGTCGCAGGTTGCTGGTTTTTGGGCGACTTCTAAGTTGCACCACGGCCACCATGGCATTTTTCTTAAAAATATATATACAGTATTTAGCTGTGACCTTCTGCTATCAGGCAGGCTGTTGCTGAGTGAGTGAGTTGTGAGGAGGGCCTGAGTGGTGTGTATGGGGAGTGATTCAGGCCAGAATTCAGCCTAGTGAAGCTTCTGATACCTCTCACCAAGTCACCTAACCTATTCCTAGCGCCATAAGATACCACCATGAATTAACATGCGCTGTCAACGGAGACAAGTTTTTTTCTAACGCGTTCACGTCACGTTCCTATCACGTACACGTCATATAGATGTAGTGTTCACGTCAGTAAACGTGACACCGACACGTCACGTGTCAGTTTGCGTGTAAGTTTATTATGAAAGCTCTCACCTTGAACGCCTTAAAAACATCTACGTGTACATCATGCGTTCACGTCATGTACACGCCACACTTACGCGTCATGTGTTAGTTTGAGTGTCAATTTAGTTTATTATTAAATATCTTACCATAAACACCTTACAAACGTCTACATGTACATTATTTTTTTATACATTTTTCATTGCCAGAGTATTCTAATCAATTTAATTTGTCGATTTAGCTAAAATATGGATTTCACCTCTAAAAAAAGATGGCTAGTTGATTTGCAGCCAGCCATGCCTATTTCTCAAATCAATATGGACAAGAGGGATTCTTTGTTGGAGGGAGCCCTATTCAGAAACAAGATGTAGCCTAGGTCTCTACTGTCGCGTTTAAAACAACTCTGAACTCGGCAATTACGGAATTCACATTTCAGTGCGCTCAAGACAACTGGGAACTCAGAAAAAAAATTGCTTCCGCCGTCCGGGAAAATAGTTTTGAATAGTCATCCAACTTAGAATTCCAATTTGGAAACTCAGGCATCTTTCTTAGACGTTTCGACCTGAAAATCACTGATGTCATGGTTTTACCTCGTGCCCCCCCCCTACCAACAACCCTCGTGTCCCCCGTTAAACAGAGACAATCACTGTCACCATGCAATCCTTAGGCTATACATTTCTGTGGAGATGTCTTATGGTTAAAGGCAGGGCATGAATTGAGGGGGTATGTGAGGATATAGGCCTAACTCATTTTATAGAGAAGGGCAAAAAGCATATGCTAACCCTTGTTTAATTAGCCTTAGAAAAAACAACGGTCCAGATAATAAATCGATCTAGGCTATAACAATGATTAACTCCTTGATTATGTCTGCATAGTCTACTACCCTATCGAAGGTCTTGCTAAGCCTCAACATGGGTTGTTGGTAGGCCTATAGGCTTATGAAAACATTCACTTTTAAATGTAAAGCAAGTGTCATTATCCCACGTAAAATATGGTTGTTTTAAATGCTCCGCAATTATAGAATATTAGTGGTAGACTATGCCTATAGCAAAATAGCAACAAGATAGAAGCGGTATGGGTCTATTCATAGACCAAACATCTTAACAGATAAACACATTAGCTGTGTTCGAATACCCATACTAACATACTGTATACTACATTCATACTATTAGTTAATTTTAGTATACTGTAAACCATCGGTATCATTTCAGTTGAGCGTACTAGCGCTTCGCCTGTCTCCCGGAAGTTGATGCTGTTGCTATGCAACCACTTGCTAGCATAACAAATGACTAGCTAGACATTTTACGATTTCGGGTGTGTTCGTGAATTCAATCTAGAGTGCCAGAGTGCGCTCTGGGCGTTCGTAAATCCAAAACGTTGTCAGATTGTACGTTAGTAAATTCTGAGTGTAAACTCTCGGATCGCACACTGGACGCTCTGACCGAGGAGTAGATTTTGATCTGAGCGTTCTGACCTCACAACGGCAGTCAAGCACCCCCAGCTAACTGGCTAACTACTTCCAGACACAAATGAAAGTCTGACCATTTTACTCACCCTGGCAGAGCTGGTTAGGCTGTTTTCATGTTATCTAGAGCTTTGGTGACTGTAACTGTGCTGCTGGCAACAATTTAATTACGCTTTTTTTTGCTGACGTTTACTGACACCGGCCATATTCAACGGGTGTGGATCATTCGCAAATTCATCAGTTATTCTGCACTCTGGCATACTCAGACGAGAGTGCTCTGAAATCGAAGTAGATAGACAGAATACAGAATTAACAATGTCCATTGGGAACGCACAACGACTATACCACTTAGCTAAGAATGACGTGAATAATCAAGTCAATAAACGTTGTGTAACGTTAGTTAGATAGCATACAGTTAACACACTGCCTGGCAAGTTCGATGTATTGGTAGGTAACGTTAACTAGCTAACATACAGGCGGTACATACTGCTGTAATGCTATGCGGTTCGTAAAGATAGCGTAGCTAACAAATTGTCAGCCAACATTACTTTATTACATTGTTCAACATTTTCTTAACATTTGTTATAATTATTTAAAGCAATGCATTTTTATCCGCTCTCGTCGAACTTCGGCTGCATATTTTCCGCAATTTTCTTCAAATCTGAAAACTTTTGAAACCACGTTAATTTTCTGAAGAATTGCATTATGGACCCTAAAAGCACGGAAATAGTTTCCATTGCGTGTATACTTCGTACCTTGGATAATTTAGTATGACTTCCGGGAACTTTTGGCATACTAAATATAGCCATACTATGACCAATAAGTACAATACATACTCAATTTACGTCACAAATAGTAGGTATGAGTATTCGAACACATTCTTTTTTAGGAGAATCGCATTGAATCAGGCTATTCATTTGAGTACAGTTGCGTTCTTACGCATAACCTTAGTTTAAACGGAACCAACAACATCCCAGACTATTTTGATCACAGATCATGATAAAGCCTGAATATTTCAGCTATATTTTTGTCATTCATTTAGCCCACTATCGCCTACAGATTTGATACACATGAAGGCCTATATTTAATCCGGATTTGACTAACGATAGCCTGACTAGGATCCTTTGACTTCTCCCCTCAGCCATGTTCCCAATTAGGCTAAATGTAGTCCTATTAATAAGGTTAGAATGTTTTCCGATTAGTGTGCATAGGCTAACCATTGTGATTAATGATATGTACTATCTTCTGTTTTTGTGATTAAACAGGCATCGGTAAAAAAAAAAATTGTTTTCGATGCTCCTGCATGGGCCATTTGATGTTTCATTTGTTTTCCACAAATGACTATTGCTTTATACCTCACAACGTTTTTTAAGGGTAGGCCTAGGCCTATTCCTTGTAAATATTAGGCCATATCTATTGAGTGTAATAAAAAAAATGGGAGGGAATTTGTGTGTGGTGAAGACGCACCAAAGGCATGTTTCTGTCTCCCGACAAATGTGCGCATTTATTGTGTCATCGTGTGAATTGTTTAGGCTACCCTTTCTTTGTTCATGTTGATCAATTCCTCGTTATCTATATCACCACCAGTAAACGTTCAAAGTTAACTCCAGTCTTTTATAATCTACAATGTTGATTTACAGTCATTTCTGTTCATGCAATTCAAGCTGCTACACTTGATCAACAAGTTTTGTTTTATTTTATAACATTTACGAATGTTGTCAATTTCTTCGTTGTTTTGTCAATTTCTTTATCGCCTTTTGTTTGCATGTGAGCATGTCTTTTTTTGGTGGTCCTGTCAACGTTGAGTGATCTCTCATGCCTCAGCATAAAAGTAGTCTACTTTGCCTGCTTGAAAAGTTGTGCTAAAAGTTTCATAGTATTTCTGATTATTTTAACTCACCACCCCAATTAACCATTTTATTATTATTTTAGTTTTTTACAGAAAACTGAACCACCACTCTTAGAAAAAAAAGGTGGTATCTAGAATCTAAAATGATTATTCTGCTGTCCCCATATGAGAACACTTTAAATAACCCTTTTTTTGTTTCAGGTAGAACCCCTTCAGTGCCAAGGTTCCATTACACAGAGGGTTCTACATGGAACCCAAAGGGTGACAGCCAAAGAACTCTGTTGGAACCCCTTTTTTGGAGTGTGCTCAACAAGTTCAACCTGTTGAGTTTACACCATTTCATTCTGTACCCCAACACCTGCCTGGTATTCAAGATATCACCCAACATCACACCAATACCTTGAAAGTTTTCGTCAACCTCTGCTGACTTAAATAACCATGTTCCAAGAACCTCCACCAGGGGTGACTGTAGCATCCTCAAACGGACAAAAAAGAGACACAAGAGGGCACTCCACCCTCATTTTAGATCCCAAGGGGTCTTTATTTTCATACGCATTTATGGCATTTCAACATTGACACAGAGGGGCACATCACACTCATTTATTTTCTTGGAACTCCACACACGCGCACACTACATTTCTCACATTTTAGGCATCCAGCTGAGGCCTTGGATGGATCATGTTGCACTGAAATGAGCACAGACAGAGTACAGTCCTTTTCAGTGTGGCGGCAAATTAGTTGAACAGGAGAAGAGGATGTGGTTGCTTGTGGAGGGAGAGCAGTGGGGGTGGTAGGTTGAACAGCTGCAGTGAAGCTGATTAGTTGCTCTGGTTCATCACATCTTGACTAAAATAAAGATAGATTTAGCAATTAGTTCGACATTGCCATAGTTCAACAGCTGAAAAGCCAAAGACATTCAGTATTCACTAAATTAAGTAACCTACTCATCTTCATTTACAATTTAATTCATCAATGAAATAAATAATACTGTAGCACATTCAATGACGTTATTATTGTAGACTATGGGCTACTCCTGTATCAACACTATATTAGGATACCGTTATGATTTCATTGGTCTTGTCAGACATGATTTTAGGTCTTCAATGAAGTGTGTTGTACCTCGTTTCGCTCCTTCAGGGAAAAGTAGTTAATCATCCCCCATTAAACTCAGTTTGGGTGTGAATGTGTAGGCCTACTGACAGTGTATTACAATGTAAAATATGTATATATCCGATAGCACCACGTGTGTATATTTTCATTTAGAATTCATCCACATCAAATGACGTTATTATTGTACACTAGTCTACTCCCCTATCGACACAGTAAATATTATTGCCTATGTGCCGTCAACAATACGTTATCAACTCAGCAAAAAGTAATTATTTTCAAATAAACCAAAATGTCCTTATCAACACAGTAGGCCTAAATATTTCCTAACGATAACACAATTTAAATATAATTAATCCTCAATCAGATTAAGGACATCTTGGTCATTCTAGAAAATCGCTTCTAACGCTTGTAAAAAAACAAACAAATTCATGTCTGCCAAGCTCTCAAATACCATGCCCCTCTCGCACTCTTATGAATGCTCACTGCTATCTGGATTCCTTTGGACGTCCCTACCCTAAACCCTAAACCATAACCTCACACTAAACTTAACCCTTTTACATGTTTACTTGATTGAGGTAGAGACATCCCAAAGATTCTGAATAACATGGACCCCCTGGGAAATCCTATGAACTTGTCTATTCCACTGAAAGTCACAGAAACAACTACTATTAGTTGCTTGAAGTAGGCTACTGGGAACCGGTAACAACACAGTCTGTGATTGGCTAACAATGTTTAGATCTGTATACAGCGAGATAAGATACCATCCCCATGAGGTGTTGAGGGAAAGCCAGATTGCCTATAGATTGGACATCATCTTTTTTCTTTTTTTTTACCTTTATTTAACTAGGCAAGTCAGTTAAGAACAAATTCTTATTTACAATGACGCCTACACCGGCCAAACCCGGATGACGCTGGGCCAATTGTGCGCCGCCCTATGGGACTCCAAATCACAGCCGGTTGTGATACAGCCTAGATTCAAACCAGGGTGTCTGTAGTGACGCCTCTAGCACTGAGATGCAGTGCTTTAGACCGCTGCGCCACTCAGGAGCCTTTTTTAGGTTGTGGTTGTGATAACAGGAAATACGCATAGCTCAATGTGGCTACATCAGAACGTTGGCTTTCACGGGAAACACTGTATGTTTCCAACATTTATGGTTGAGATTTAATTAATATAAATATAAACTATGCACCTTATGACCTGTTAGACATGTTAGTTTCACGTTCAATGGTAGGAGACAGCATCCGTTTATTAACACTGCAGGCGTCCCTCAGACGTTAGCAAGGCATTGGTATCACGTCATGTCAGTCAGACGTTCAATGGTAGGCAACAGCCACATGGTGGTATTGTTGCCTAGGCTGAATTTTGGCCTGGATCACTCCCCATAGGTGTGTGTGTTGCGATAACACTGCAGCAGGCGGCATAAGTCCACTATTGGCTGAGTCACTTGAGTGAGAGGAGCAGTGGCGATGTGTCATTCAGCTCTGCCCCACCTGTTTTGAGCCCCACATTTTTAGCTAAAAAGTTTGGCATGTTATTTTGGCATTAATATGTGTCACATATTCGTTTGCAAAACAATGTAAAAATAAATAATTGATTTAATAAGGCCGCATACAAACATGGTCTATTTTTTGCTTTCTTGAGGAAGGCTGCTCCAAAATGCAAGGGTTTCAGCCTAGCTTAGTGCTTTCTGTGATGGTGAGGGAGCCAGCGGAAAATACAGAGCGTAGGGGTTGGTAATGTTCTCTAGTTGCGCCGTGATTGGCTCAGTGTTCTGTCACTCATGGGGACACTACGTCACCACCAAATCTAATGGTAGAGCAAAAAAAATCAAGCCCCTTGTTTGCTGCCATATAGTTACATTAGAAATTCCCATCCAAGAAGGCTCAAGGTCACTGGCCACAGATACAATTATGTCAAATCACGTTATATGTACAGTAGCTTTGATTGGACTGATCATGTCAACATCATACTTTCAAAATCTTAGCTAGAAGTCATCATCATGAATCAAATCGACAATCTACTGGCAAATCCTTTTTAATCCTTGTCAAATGAAGAGAAATGATAGATAAAATGTATGGACATAAACATTACACAACAAGTTGGAAATCGCAAATTCAACAATGAGTGGTTTGGAAGGAATCAGTGGCTAACTGCAAGCATTGCAAAGCAATCACTAACCTGCTATTCAGTGGAGTGGCTGTGTGGTCCCAAGTCTGTGTTTAAGGGTCTCTTTTCCAAGCTTAAAATGATAAACATTCAACATTGGCCATGCTGTCAATCCAGCATGATTTCTGCCACGCTCAAAACAACTGTTAATTAGGAACTGGGAAATCTGACTTCAGTTAGTTTAATTAAGACAACTGGGATGTTCAGGAAAAAACTAGCTCCGACTGTGAAAATATGTTTTGAACGGTCATCCAACTCAGAATAGTAAGTCGGGAACTGAAGATAATGAAGATCACTGACGTCATCATGATTCGGCCTTGTTTTTTCAGAGTTCCCAGTTGTCTTGAAAGCACCTTAAATCCAGAGAATGCCAGACTTTGATGACAAATTTTGATGACATCTTCCTGTTCAAGTGAGTACAACACAACAAGGTGAGTCCAAAAATGCTGCTGCATAAATTATGTAATATGCCAGGGAGATGTCACGTTCTGACCATAGTTCTTGTGTGTTTTACTTGTTTTTCTATGTATGCCTGATATGTTGTGTGTCTAGTTTGTCTATTTCTATGTATGCCTGATATGGTTCTCAATCAGAGGCAGGTGTTTGTCATTGTCTCTGATTGGGAACCATATTTAGGTGGCTTGTTTTGTGTTTGGGTTTGTGGGTGGTTGTTTCCTGTCTTTGTGTTCATTTTCACCAGAGAGGACTGTTTCGGTTTGTTATTTTTGTAAGTGTTCACAGTTTCGTTGATTAAACATGTTGAGCACTGGCTACGCTGCGTGTTTGTCCGATCCCTGCTACACCTTCTCTTCTCGTGAAGAGGAGGAAGGCTGCCGTTACAGGAGATATGTATACTGTAGCTGAGATACTATGTGTATGTTATGTAGTAAGCTTTTAGTAGCCCATGTGCCTCAGCCTAATAGTTTTTTATATTTTTCCCTCTTAATTTTGCTTACTGTTCTGACTTGCTGGTGCACATGTAGCCTATAACCTGTTTTAGAGAAATGTAATCATTGAATATTGTAAGAGCTTTCATTGTCTGCTTATACAGTATGCCCCCTTTTTTCATCCCACAGTTCTGACTTGGTGTACAGGGATAATACTGTTCTGAATTCTGTCGCTGTACATTTCTAAAGTGCTGAACAAATAGCTATATTGACTATGGCCGTCCTAGCTCGCTCATTAATGTCCTAATCGATATTACGGATTGCCTCTTATCTGCTTGTCATCCCCTTATGCCATAGTTTGTACATCTCAATTGTTGGTAGAAACCACATTTGTTTAAGCAAGTCAGCCATATCAGCTATGGTTTTTTTAAAGGCAGTAAATTAAGCTGAATTAACTGTTTCGCTGTCACACAAGGCTCCGCTGATAGCCAGGTGTAGCAGTGGTAAGGTGTTGGGACCGCTGTTAGGTCCTAACAGTTTGTGGGCACCGTTTGTCACTGTTATAGTGAAATTAATGTATTGTTTAGTGTTGTGTAGTGGCTTTGCTGGCATGCATCCCAGATTTTTGGGGGGGTTTGTCCCACCAAGATTTACATGCTAAAATTGCCACTGGAGAGGAGACAGAGTAGCAAGTGCACATGTTGTGATAACTTTTTGTCAGTTGTAGGTAGGCTATTTGTCATTATGGAGACAACTATTTTATTCTCCAAGCCTTTTTCCATAAAGCATATTAGCATGCTAGAAGTAGCCTATTAATTTATATGCCATTTCAGGCTACTATAGTCATTGCAAATCAATTTGTGCCGCTTGTGTAGCCTACCTGGAGCTGGCAAACTGATTTAATAAATCGTGTATAATTTCAGTTTATTGTTGTTATAGCCTTGTGTTATTATGAAATTATTAATGGCCGTGTTTAGTTAATTAAATTGGAAGTTAATTAACAAAGCTCTATCGTAATTGCCGATCATTTGTTAGTGTCACGATTGTGTGGAGAGACGGACCAAGGCGCGCATGCTCTGAGTTCCACATATTTTATTAAGTGAAACTTTGAACAAAAACAAATAAAGAAACAACAAACCGTGACAACAGAGGTGCAACATGCACTAATTCAAAACAAGATCCCACAAAACACAGTGGGGAAATGGCTGCCTAAATATGATCCCCAATCAGAGACAACGATAAACAGCTGCCTCTGATTGGGAACCATACCAGGCCAACATAAAAATAAAACAACCTAGATTACCCACCCTAGTCACACCCCGACCTAACCAACATAGAGAATAAAAGGCTCTCTATGGTCAGGGCGTGACAGTTAGAACACATTAGATTGATGGTAACAATCAGTCAGATTAGGCTACAGGTAAAAAAAAATACACTGGCTGTTGTTGACTATTGTTGTAGAATATTAAGTTCATATAGCCAACACATTATTAATATTTAATTCAGTGATGGAAATTACGACCCCATCCTCAGTAGCCTAGTTCAGCAGGCTATTGGAAACACAAGCACTCCTTGCTATTCATGTTGAATAAATAAGTCTGTCAATTTGAACTAATCAAGTTGCTAAATCGTTCAGTTTACATCTTGCCTACATCTTGCCTAGGCTACTGTAAGCTATCTGAAATTAGACGTAGGCCTATCAGGGGCTATAGGCTACCTCCATCTAGCTAAGCAAACCATGGCAAAGTCGAATTGCAATCATAAACCCAGCTTTTAGTCTGTAGCCTATGCCTATTGAAATGACAAGTCAATCTCTCGCAAATGGGCCATTATAACTGTTTGTAGTCTTAACATCTGGCACATAAAAAGTCACAATTGCCAGAAAATAGCCCAACATTCGTTTTTTTAAGTTCATCCAAGTGTTTCTTGCTCAGAGATTTCGAGATCCTCTGTCCAACTTTTATCGCTCAAACTCTCCTGTCGGATGTATCTATCAAAAGGGATTTCTTTACAATTATAAACTAGGTGGTCCAAGCCCTGAATGTTAATTGGCTGAAAGCCGTGGTATATCAGACGTTTGTGGTATATCAGACTGCATACCACGGGTATGACAAAACATTTATTGTTACTGTTCTAATGATGTTGGTAACCAGTTTATAATAGCAATAAGGTACCCCAAGGGTTTTTGGTATTTGCCAAAATACCACGGCTAATGGCTGTATCCCTTTGCCTCATGCTTAAGAACAGCCATTAGCTGTGGTATATTGGCTATATACCATACCCCCTTGTGCCATATTGCTTAATCATTATTAATCATAGCAGTCACACGAGTTAAATCGACATCAATTGATGGAAAATGATCTGGCGAGTTTAATAAGGGTGAATTATCTTTTATCTTAAGACATATTCAAATTCCTTTATAATCATAGCTCTAATTATTATTTTGATGAAAACCGAATTTTGATTCTAGCATTGTTACAAGTTATGTTGATATTCCTTCTTAATTGGCTCGATAACGTTATGGGAAAGGGTTTACAGTATTGTATAAATGTGGCAAATCAGCACTTGCTGTGTAAAAAAAATTGTTGGGCTAGTATTCAGGAGTTTTGAGTGGGTTATTTGTATGATCATTCAGCTAGAAATCTAAACTGGACCTGGCAACCCTGAATATCGACCTCATTACGTTAGTCCACGATTGCGCATTGGTAATCTACCGCTGATGCAAGAAGTGTCGGCAGGTTGAAGTGAGACTGATCGGGGGATAAAAAAACTTCCTAGATCGTTCTTGTTCTTTCGCAAACATGTCAGGAGACGAAGTAAGCTATCACTTTTTTATCATGGTGTATATACTATTATCAGTATTGGTCGGGTAGAAGAAGATAAGCCAGTAACGTTAACGTTAGTGGCGATCGTTGTTGAATGACTTTGGCCTCAGCCTACAGTACAAGCCTTTCCCACCAGTATATCAGACAGCAGACCACTCACACATGTTGAACGCTTGGCTAGTGGGCTAACTAACTAATAAAAAAAATGAATCACATACTAAATTTAGTGACCAAATGTCAGCTATGCTAGGTAGCTAGCTGCAAGTATATTCCTGTAGTTATTAAAGCTAATCATTATTTAGAATTGGGAAACTTATGTTAGCTGTGTGTGTATGTCAATGTTTGTACACATTGTACCAGAACTAGTCTTAAACTGGAAATATAATGTAACGTATCAACATACAGCAATTTTTCTTCAATCACACTGGGTCTAAGCTAATGATCATGGTCTAATTCTCCCATCAGATGATATTCGACCCCAACATGACCAAGAAGAAGAAGAAGAAAAAGAAGCCTTTCATGCTGGAAGAAGAAAGTGGAGACGGAGTGGCAGAGGACACACAGCAGGTAGAGGCCAAGGAGGTGGAACCTGACGGTGAGGAGGACAGAGGGTTCGACCTGGACGAAGACGAGGGAAGGAAGAAAGGTAGGAAGGCTCACACCAGACAAAGATCTCCAAGGTCTTTCCTCAAATTCTTTGGTCCTCTCCTTCCATCCTTCACTCACTTCCTACTCAAAATGTCAGATGGAAGTGAGGAGAGGAAACAAGGAACAGAGGAAATGTAATGTCCCAGTAGTGAATTCCTGCTCTTCTAGACCACTAATCTGTCATGACTGGAACGGAAGAGTAACGCACTAAGACCAATATCAGAAGTGTTTGTTCAAATCTTTAGAGCAATCCGACGATCTTGATGACCTGAACTTTTTCAACCAGAAGAAAAAGAAGAAGAAGCCCAAGAAAGTGTTTGATAATGACATTGAGGAGGGGATAAAGGTATGATATATACTGTGCATTCGGAAAGTATTCAGACCCCATTCTTTTTTCCACATTTTGTTTACGTTACAGCCTTACTATAAAATTGATTAAATATTATTTTTCCCTCATCAATCTACAAACAATACCCCATAATGACAAAGTGAAAACAGGTTTTAAGAAATGTTTGAATATGTATAAAATAAAATAGAAATACCTTATTTACATAAGTATTCAGACCCTTTGGTATGAGACTCGATATTGAGCTTAGGTGCATCCTGTTTCCATTGATCAACCTTGAGATGTTTCTATAACTTGGAGTCCACCTGTGGTAAATTCAATTGATTGGACATGATTTGGAAAGGCACACACCTGTCTATATAAGGTCCCACAATTGACAGAGCATGTCAGAGCGAAAACCAAGCCATGAGGTCAAAGGAATTGTCTGGAGAGCTCCGAGACAGGATTGTGTCGAGGCACAGATCAGGGGTAGTGTACCAAAACATTTCTGCAGCATTGAAGGTCCCCAAGAACACAGTGGCCTCCATAATTCCTAAATGGAAGAAGTTTGGAACCATCAAGACTCTTCCTAGAGTTGGCCGCCCAACTAAACTTGGGCAATCGAGGGAGAAGGGCCTTGGTCGGGGAGGTGACCAAGAACCCGATGGTCACTCTGACGGAGCTCCAAAGTTCCTCTGTGGAGATGGGAGAACATTCCAGAAGAACAACCATCTCTGCAGCACTCCACCAATCAGGCCCTTATGGTAGAGTGGCCAGACGGAAGCCACTCCTCACAGCCCGCTTGGAGTTTGCCAAAAGGACCTAAAGGACTCAGACCATGAGAAACAAGATTTTCTGGTCTGATGAAACCAAGATTGAACTTTTTGGCCTGAATGCCAAGCGTCACGTCTGGAGGAAACCTGGCACCATCCCTACGGTGAAGCATGGAGGTGGCAGCATCATGCTGTGGGAATGTTTTTCTGCGGCAGGGACTGGGAGACTAGTCAGGATTGAGGGAAAGATTAACAGAGCAAAGTACTGAGAGATCCTTGATGAAAACCTGCTCCAGAGCGCACAGGACCTCAGACTGAGGCAAAGGTTCATCTTCCAACAAGAAAACAACCCTAAGCACACAGGACAAGTCTCTAAATGTCCTTGAGTTGCCCAGCCAGAGCCCGGACTTGAACCCAACGAACATCTCTGGAGAGACCTGAAAATAGCTGTGCAGCAACGCTCCCCATCAAACCTGACAGATCTTGAGAGGATCTGCAGAGAAGAATGGGAGAAACTCCCCAGGTGTGCCAAGCTTGTAGCGTCATACGAGCCTGTAATCGCTGCCAAAGGTGCTTCAACAAACTACAGAGTAAAGGGTCTGAATACTTATGTAAATGTGATATTATTATTTAATTTTTTATACATTCCCCCCCAAAATGTAAAAAAAATATTATTTTTCATTATGGGGTATTGTGTGTAGATTGATGAGGGGGAAAAAACAATTTAATCAATTTTAGAATAAGGCTGTAACGTAACAAAATGTGGAAAAAGTCAAGGGGTCTGAATACTTTCCGAATGCACTGTAATTTACGCTGTGTGTGTACCTGGAGTGGAGCCATGTCTATGGGAGCCATATTGACGTGATATTGAAGTTAACTGCCTTGTGTTTATTTCCAAAGCTTTGTTGCGCCACATTTATTTCTGAATCTCTACTTTGAGCTGAGTCTTGTCTAGGGTTGCACATTTTGGGGAATATTCAGAGGTGGAAACTTTCCGTGGGAATATATGGGAATTAACGGGAATATATAGGAATTAAGGGAAATATATGCAAATTAATATTAATACCATTTAAATGTAGATGTTTTTTGCATTGGATATATTTACCATATCATATGGAGACAGAAACCTAAACATTTTAACTTATCATAAGTATAAATAATTGCAAATGATTAAATCCTTCCAATAGAACTAAAAAAAACAATTTAGTTACTAATTTAACTTTAATTAAATGAGTTGACTCTTCACATGGGATGATTTCACTCAACAACAAAAGAAAGGGAATATTGAATGATCCCCAATGTTCCATCGCATCGCCCAAAAACGTTTTCAACAAACATCTGTAAAATGATAGTCTAGAAACTAAAGATTTGGTTGTCTTCCTCTCAGGCTTCCATGTCTTCTCCCTGGACCTCCTCAATGTCCACCTCTTGAACATCAGACTCTGAGGCCTCATATTCACTGTCACTTTCCAACCTTGTTGAGGATGGCTCGTTGTCAGGCTCAAAAAGCCTCAAATTTGCCCGGGTGGCCATCAATTTTTCAACCCTTGTATTGGTCAGCCTGTTGCGTGCTTTGGTGTGTGTGTTCCCAAACAAGGACCAGTTGCGCTCTGAGGCGGCTGATGTTGGTGGGATTTGGAGGATGATGAAGGCAACAGAGGAAAAAGCCTCAGATCCACAAAGTCCCTTCCACCAGGTGGCTGATGAGATACAGTGGCTTGCGAAAGTATTCATCCCCCTTGGCATTTTTCCTATTTTGTTGCCTTACAACCTGGAATTAAAATAGATTTTTTGGGGGGTTTGTATCATTTGATTTACACAACATGCCTACCACTTTGAAGATGCAAAATATTTTTTATTGTGAAACAAACAAGAAATAAGACAAAAAAACAGAAAACTTGAGCATGCATAACTATTCACCCTCCCAAAGTCAATACTTTGTAGAGCCACCTTTTGCAGCGATTACAGCTGCAAGTCTCTTGGGGTATGTTTCTATAAACTTGGCACATCTAGCCACTGGGATGTTTGCCCATTCTTCAAGGCAAAAACTGCTCCAGCTCCTTCAAGTTGGATGGGTTCCGCTGGTGTACAGCAATATTTAAGTCATACCACAGATTCTCAATTGAATTGAGGTCTGGGCTTTGACTAGGACATTCCAAGACATTTAAATGTTTCCCCTTAAACCACTCAAGTGTTGCTTTAGCAGTCATTGTCCTACTGGAAGGTGAACCTCCATCCCAGTCTCAAATCTCTGGAAGACTGAAACAGGTTTCCCTCAAGAATTTCCCTGTATTTAGCGCCATCCATCATTCCTTCAATTCTGACCAGTTTTCCAGTTCCTGCCGATGGAAAAACATCCCCATAGTATGATGCTGCCACCACCATGCTTCACTGTGGGGATGTTGTTCTCGGGGTGATGTGAGGTGTTGGGTTTGCGCCAGACATAGCGTTTTCCTTGATGGCAAAAAAGCAAAATTTTGGTCTCATCTGACTAGAGTACCTTCTTCCATATGTTTGGGGAGTCTCCCACATGCCTTTTGGCGAACACCAAGCGTGTTTGCTTATTTTTTTCTTTAAGCAATAGCTTTTTTTCTGGCCACTCTTCTGTAAAGCCCAGCTCTGTGGAGTTTATAGCTTAGATTGGTCCTATGGACATATACTCTAATCTCCGCAGTGGAGCTTTGCAACTCCTTCAGGGTTATCTTTGGTCTCTTTGTTGCCTCTCTGATTTATGCCCTCCTTGCCTGGTCCGTGAGTTTTGGTGGGCGGCCCTCTCTTGGCAGGTTTGTTGTGGTGCCATATTCATTCCATTTTTTAATAATGCATTTATTTGAATTTTATTACAATTCCATTTACAGATAAATAGTTAAGCAGTAAGATAAAAAAAACTCCTTTGTAAGATAAATGTTTTAAAATGAAACATGTATGGAAACAGGTGAATTAACACTCCTCAGTTAGCAGGCTCAAGCAAGCTAAAACCCACATGGTAGAAAAAACTAACTAGCAGAAATTGTTAACAAGTTAGAAATGATTTAAACACACTTTGCTGTAGGCTACTATTTACTAGTTAACAAAAAATAATGTATGTCATATAAAATATATTCACCCCACCCAGTATTGTAATCAAAACTTACCAGAAAGCATGTAGTCCTTGGCTCAGATAGTGTAGTAGTGTGGGCTCAATAGCATCTCATTAGTGTGCAAGATCTTGAGAATCAGCTATACATGTGATAGAAGAGTGCACTGCACATGTGATGGAAGACGGCACTGTGCATGCAGAGGGTTGCAATTCCATTGAATCTGAGTTAGTTTAACCAAAATATGCCACAAGACCTACAATTGCCTTATGTGTATCCCACAAAAAAGGTTCACTGTTATCAGCTAACTTTTTTGATGAATTTCAGCTAAATTCCCTGGCTTAACTTCCCATGGCAAATTTCCGGGAAAATTCCGGAAATTTACGTGAAAGTTTCCGACCCTTTGCAACCCTAGTCTTGTCACATCTAATTAAGTTTTGCTGACAGGTTCTCCCAATCTATTAAAAACAGGAGCTGAAAATTGAAGGAGAGCAGAGCGAGGCAGCGGAAGAGGACGACCTGGATCTTCAGTTGCCAGCAAAGAAAAAAAAGTCCAAGAAGGTTGACTTCCAGGAGGAAGGAGAGATACTTGAGAAGGACGATAGTATGGGATGGCATTTGACCTTGTAGTAATTATTCACTTAAGTGACTGACATTGTCTTGAGCGTTGTTGAGATTCTTGGGTAATGAAATGCGCTATACATATTAAATCTATTATTAATATTATTATTATTATTATTGAATGCTGATATCTGTCTTATACTTTCCTTTCAATGAGTGTAATTGTATCCGTTAAAACATGATCATGTGGTGTTTTTGCTTGAGCTCCCGAGGACGATGAGGGGAAAAACAATGATGGCATCTCATTCAGCTCCCAGTCTGGTCCGGCGTGGTTAGGGACAGACAGAGACTACACATATGACGAGGTAGGCCTACTTACTTCAATTCAGTTCAGATTATTTTAAATAATATTGCAAAGGGCATTTGGTTATATTGATTCAAGGCATGCGCCAGCCTCAGGCTCTTGGTGCCTTCAATTCTAGTTGCGCCAGTTTGAGAGAGTCTGATGATCATATTGTGATGTCCTCCTCAGCTGCTGAACCGTGTCTTCAACATCATGCGAGAGAAGAACCCTGACATGGTGGCCGGAGAGAAGAGAAAGTTTGTTATGAAGCCTCCTCAGGTGGTCCGAGTGGGCACCAAGAAGACCTCGTTTGTCAACTTCACTGATATCTGTAAACTGTGAGTCAAACATGTCTACTTCATACATTCTACAGACTTTAGGGACTTGAGTTTCTGCATCCTACAGGAGAGCTACAGTATATGATGATTGAAGTGTGGTAGTGTTTCTTAGTTACGGTAGTGTTGCTTAGTAGTACATTTGACTGTGCATTTAACTGTCATTTATTCTCTGTAGGTTGCATCGTCAGCCAAAACATCTTCTGGCATTTTTGTTGGCTGAGCTGGGGACAAGGTAAAGTGGCCTAGTATTATTGTTATTGCAGATTTCGCAGTAGAATTCTTAATATCCAGACATCTGTTATTAAGTCCTGTTTTTATGAATGACTATTACATTTATTTTCTTTGCAGTGGCTCCATAGATGGAAATAATCAGCTTGTGATCAAAGGAAGATTTCAACAGAAACAGATTGAAAATGTCTTGAGAAGATATATTAGTAAGTAGGAATATACAGGAGTCCATATTACATTGGTATATTGGTGACCTAGAGCAAAATATGTAAAGAATAGTTGTAGAGGCATATAATTTAGTTATCCTTCACTTGTAGCTACTATAGACATATTTGCGTGCCTCATCTTGGCTTTGTGTTTGACTTGCAGAAGAATATGTGACGTGTCACACGTGTCGCTCCCCTGACACCATCCTACAAAAGGACACCCGTCTCTACTTCCTCCAGTGTGAGACCTGCCACTCACGCTGCTCCGTGGCCAGCATCAAGACTGGCTTCCAGGCTGTCACGGGCAAGAGGGCACAGCTTCGTGCCAAAGCCAACTAAGGCCAACCCAACCCTGGCTTCTCCCTCTCTGACCCGCCTGAGCTTTGGATGCCCTTGATAACTGGACTTTTGTTTGGAGTCTGAGAGGGTTTGTTGTTGTCGCTGCATTATATGCCCAGGGTGTGAGAGAAAAAAGCTACAAGCTCTGAGGCTCGAAGGTCTTGCAGATCATAATGAGCAGTGCGCAGATGCATAGGTTTTGCAGGCAAACCCCCAGTTTTCTGTTTTCTCAACTGTGGCAGATTCTTTTAGAGCTTCTCTATTCCCTCCAAGTGAGTCTTCTTCCCACATTTCTTCAATCGTATGTAGCCCACATATCGGATCATAAAGACAAAGCTGTTATGACAAAGTAATTGATATTGGCTTTCCTTTGGTTGAAGCATAGTGGTGTGTAAACAAACATTTTAAAGATGCATTCCAAGAGCTAGGTTTCAGTATCATGTATGTACCCTTTTGCACTGCCGAGACTGTACGGGCCTGGTTACGCATCCACCATAGCTGCATGAACTGTGCTTGCTTCAAGCCAGTAGAGTTTCAGCAGGATATTGTGAAAGGGTTATGGAGAGTCCGTTTTTCAGCTTGTATACCCTCCTCTACTACTTTTACAGGCTTATCTGAGATCTGAATGCTGTCATAGCAGACTGTCAGTGGGTGGAAATAGCTGGGTGTCCTCTAGTAAGAGTACATTAATTACTTTCAAACTGAGACTACAGAATATGTGGGACAAACGACAATGACATCTATTTATTGTGTGTGTGTGTGTGTGTGTGTGTGTGTGTGTGTGTGTGTGTGTGTGTGTGTTTTTATGGCAATTACAAGATTTTAACTTTGACTTCCGTTCCTCTACACTTAGGAAACACATTCTTCTGCGTGGTCACCTGGTATTAAGAAGGTTGTTGATTTCAAATAGCAAACAAGAATCTTACAAGGTATTCACATGGTATCAAAGATACTCCGGATTTGTTCAGAAAGCATATACAAAGTCTCTTTCAAATTGTTTTAAACCTGATTTTTACGAAAATAAAATATTTAACATTCTCCCATCACTTTTATTTAAGACAGTTTGTTGTCGGTTGCCTTATTGATTTCTTGACACCCAGAGAAATGTTTATACTGCAACTTATCATTGAAAGGGAGCAAAACTTGTTTTTATATGAAAACGGGTGGAATTAGAACAAATTCATTCTAGGTAATCATAGGATTTAGATCAAAATACGTTTTACGTGTAAAAAAAAATTCATTGTGAGATGTGATTATCTGAACAGCGCGACTGCAATGAAGACTACCTGGAACGCAACCTAAATTGCCGACGCATGTGCAGTGAATGCACTTCCTATTCTGCTCACCGCGCTGCGTTTTCTTTAACCAAGCTTATTTTCAACGTAAAAAAAAAAAAGGTGAACAAGCTCGATATGTACACATTTGAAACTACTGCATTTCCCTGCGATAAAAGTAAGCTGTTTAGTATCACAGTGGCGCTTGATATGAGGCTTAGGTGCAGATGTATTGCTAGCTAAGTGAACAACATGATGGTTTGTGAGCAACCTCCATTCATTTAGCTAGCCACTGAAGTCCAATAGCTAACTGTCCTCTTTCATTATTATAATTTATGCATACTATCACTAATGCATGTAAAGGTTAATCGAATAACTTCACATTATTGTAATGCTGTTTATTGTGTACCATTTCATATTAGTAACCGCGTGTTGGCTCAAGACAATCCGACGTCATGAGCTTGTTTGGGGCCAGCACTGGGTTTGGCGCAGGGGGATTCGGGGCGGCAACCACGGACACACACAACCCAATGAAGGTAACTAGTTAAGAAATAGCATTCCCTTTCAGTAACCTGCTTAATGATCAATCTATTTGACTATTAGAAATTGTTCTGAGAGGTATAATTCAATTTGAATGATGTGTGATCTCATATAGGATGTGGAAGTAACATCACCCCCAGATGACAGCATCAGTTGCTTGGCGTTTAGTCCCCCTGCCATGCCAGGGAACTTCTTGATAGGGGGGTCCTGGGCCAATGACGTGAGTCAAGTCATTAAGTTCCCCTTGAAGTGTTCACTTCAGACTTGTGCCTTTTTGTTATGAGTCTAAAACCATTCACTTCGTAACACATGACTGTTTTCTTAAATGTTTCCAGGTGAGGTGTTGGGAGGTACAGGACAATGGGCAGACAGTCCCCAAAGCCCAGCAGATGCACACAGGTCCAGTCCTTGATGTCTGCTGGAGCGAAGTAGGCCCTATCACATCACATATCTTTACGAACCATATGAGGTCTTTGAATGAAACTTTACTTATTCGTTCCCATGCTCTCTCAGGATGGAAGCAAGGTTTTCACTGCATCTTGTGATAAGACTGCCAAAATGTGGGATCTCAACAGCAACCAGGCAATACAGATCGCACAGGTAAATATTTCAGGCTATGAACACTGTTTTAAGTGTTCTTTTTCAATTGGTAGTTTCATCACCTCTTTGTGCAACTGAGGGGAATTGCTTCCCTTGACTACATTATGAGAAGTTATGTTGAACCTAGATCAGATTAGAAGTGGTATTGATTTGTGTTTCCTCCTTAGCATGATGCTCCTATCAGAACAGTCCACTGGATCAAAGCCCCCAACTACAACTGCATCATGACAGGCAGCTGGGACAAAACTCTGAAGGTAAGAAAATGTATTGTGATATGAAACAATCCTTGTTCCAAAATGACTATCTATTTTATATCATAGTTATTATGTAGTGATACAGGGCATAAAATTAACAGTCCTTTATCCCAGTGGCAGTAAGGCTCCTGAATGACGGTAAGGCCTACAGTTGACATTGATGTTGACGTTGTACTGATGTGTATATTGTGTACAGTTCAATCATTATGAAACATGAATTGCACTTTTTCTATTCACATTGTACTTATTGTCTGTATTTATGTCCATTGTATGCTTTATGATATGTTTTAAAGTACACAGTGCCACAAACAAAATGTCCCTGTGGGGATAATAATGTAATTATCTTACTCACTATAATGGTTAATTTGCTCACCTGTGTTTTGATTTGCTCTTGTAGTTCTGGGACACCCGTTCGCCCAACCCAATGATGTCCCTGCAGCTGCCGGAGAGGTGCTACTGTGCAGATGTGGTGAGGACCTAGTGCTAAAGCTCCAGTGATTTAATATTCTTTAATTCCGTAATAACTGAATAGCGAGGACCGACTAGTGATTTTGAATTGTGTTCAGCAGTTAAATGTTCAAAACATTTTAGATAAAAGTCTGCTGTGTCCTGGTTTTATACGCCATGTGTTGTCTGCTGATTGGTGAGCTGGCTGCTGTTGTTTCCAGGTGTATCCCATGGCAGTGGTAGCATCGGCAGAGCGAGGCTTGATTGTATATCAGCTTGAGAACCAGCCGTCCGAGTTCAGGAGGATAGACTCACCACTCAAACACCAGGTGACTGGTTTCACATACCAGGTGACTTACAGGTCTCCCTAAAATAAGTCTTCCTGGATAAATCAAGGTTAAATAAAAAAAAAGACCAATACATTTACAGGACTGTCTACTACACACTTTTTCTGCCTCGCACATATTACACTCACCTTTTCACAGTGTGCAGTTTCCATTGATTATCAGTTATTATTGAGTAGTTGATGCCTGTGATGTACACCCTAACACCACCTCTTCTGTCTCCCTGTATCAGCACCGCTGCATAGCCATCTTTAAGGACAAACAGAACAAGCCTGCTGGATTTGCTCTTGGGAGCATTGAAGGGCGGGTCGCCATTCACTACATCAACCCTCCTAACCCGTGAGTGCCACAAAACGTGCTTTTCCTTACAAACTGTGAGAAAGACCTTAGCTATCACCCAGGGCACCGTACTCGCCACACTGTGTTTTTGTGTTGTAGAGCCAAGGATAACTTCACCTTCAAGTGCCACAGGTCGAATGGAACCAACACAGCCACACCACAAGATATCTATGCTGTGAGTGCAGCTTGTGCTCTCCACCCTGCTTTCATATTAGTTTGGCTACAGTCAGTAGGAAGCGAAAGATGTTGGGGTGTTTTTTAATGCAAAAAGCTTGCTGTTTCTGATCAAACAGGTGAATGCCATCTCCTTCCACCCTGTCCACGGTACACTGGCGACTGTTGGGTCTGACGGTCGCTTTAGCTTCTGGGATAAAGACGCCCGTACCAAGCTGAAGACCTCGGAGCAGCTGGACCAGCCAATCACAGCTTGCTCGTTCAACAACAACGGCAACATCTTTGCCTACGCCTCTAGCTATGACTGGTCAAAGGTAACATTTTGTCTCGTACCTCATGTTATGATTGGTTGATTTTAAGACTCATTCTATTCCTTCAAAATGGCCAGGCATTATTTTGAATAAGTTCAATTGATACATTTTGTGTTAAACCTCAGGGGCATGAGTACTACAACCCTCAGAAAAAGAACTACATCTTTCTGCGTAATGCTACTGAGGAGCTGAAACCTCGGAATAAGAAATGGTGAGTCAGACTGCCTGTGATTTTCAACACATCAATCGCCTTTGGGCACCTCTATGGTGACCTTTACAAGACATTCTATGCTTAAGAAATCTAGAACCACATGTGTATTGGCGGACAAGGAAAGACTTGAAAGCAACAGACTTAATGACTTTTTGTACATTTCCTCATGTCTCTAGATCTGTCCTGTCTATCCTGTTGTTTGCAAAATGGAGGTTTGTCAAACGCACACGTCATGCCTGCACGACTCTGTTCCTATCCTGTGCCAACACCAGTGGTGGAGCTGCTGCTTGCAAAAAGACCAATCACTGGAGGTCTTTCATCTACTTGGCATTGGCCTGGCTCTCTGTCCCAGCCACATGCATCCAAATAGGGGTTGGAGAGTGAGGAGATGATATTGTTTTGTAATATCTGATATTTTATTTTCTATTGTCAGTAGCTAGGTTTCCATCGAATTGGTGACAGATTTTTCATGTGAATATTCTTAAATCTGCTAAAACAAAATCTGAAAACAATATGTGCATTTTTCCACCAGAGATGTTTCCATCCAATTGATTGGTTGTGGGTAGAAAGAAGGCTGTGATGACATAGTGCACATACAAATAACTTTTGTCGTTAAATTCCCATGTACTAAATAAAAATTACAAATTAAATGGGTTTCCATCAAATTTTCAACTCTTTATGGTTTTGTCACAAAAATGTTTGTTATATAGCGAATGTGGCCCTAGGCACGTGCGCTCCAGCTAACAGCTCACAGATACAGTGTGGGTTTAGCCTACTACATAATAAGATTATTATGGTCAAAAGAGCAAGATTATTTGTATTTATCAAACGGCAGCCAAGCATAGATCATGTCACCTCATAAGACCCTCAACATTTATTGGAAAGTAGCATCAAAGCTCATCACCATGCACAGCCCCGCCCTGTGAAGTTTATCATAACTTATTTCATCGCATGACTCCAAGTTTACTTAGATATGATGGTTATTATATCAAAATTTGCGCATAAAGCATTTCCACCGACATTACTCGCATAATTACGTTTACAAACAAAATATGCCACGTCTAGCATATTGTTTTGTCGACATTTTAAAAGTTGCTGTTTCCATCAGGCCTGTCATTAAATGTTTTATCCAACGTACTTTACTCACATATCAAGGTTGGATGGAAACCTGGTAACTGATACCATGATTGCATGGTAATGTTTTTTTCTGCTCTGTTACATTGTTGTACAATTTAATGACATTGAAGAATTAAATAAATTAGTAAATAAAGAAAAGTTAAACTGTTCTGTCCGACTGGTTTTTGCAACACATTTTTTCATGCTCATCTATTTTACACTTGCACATACCCAGTGCAATGGGGCACAATGTTTAGAACACTAAGCAGGAATGCATAGAACCAGGGTTGGGTAAGTTACTTTTTAAATGTAATCTGTTGTCGTTACTACTTACCTGTCCAAAATTGTAATCAGTAACGTAACTTGTGGATTACCCAAATTTAGTAACAATGTAGTTACTTTTAGATTACTTTCCCCTTAAGAGGTATTAGAAGAAGACAAAAATGTATGTTACCAATTGAACGACATCTACTGCAGGATAAATCAATGTTAAAGTTTACATAGCTGGCAATATATGGATGTTACATTTTACTTTGGGTTGGTTATGTAGGCCTCTAACCAATCACCTTCTACTACATACAATAATACGATTAAGTTATAAATTATATCTTTACATTAAAAACCAGTCTATCAGAATTCCAGTCATTCCAATAAATGTTACACCCCTTGATCTTCAAGAATAGGACTTGGAAATATGGAAGTATAGATTAGACAAATTGTTTTACCTGAGCATAACCCAAAAACGAAGGACTTATTAGCCAGCCCTACTCTGTTGTCTAGGATTTTGTAGTCATGGAGGACTGATTGGGCTCATTGATTCGAGTTGAAAAATAAATGCTGCGCTCTTGGAATGGCATGCTTTGAGCAGTACTGATAATTGCTATTTACTACTGAAAAATGAATGCCATATGCTGCATTTGCTATAGGCCTATTGTTTACTTTTTGTTGGTGACACTGATATCTTGATAATATGCAGCTGTTTAAAGGGCAAATCCACAGATGAAACAGTAACAAAACGGACACCCCGCCTCTGTTTTGGTAAAAAGCTGAGGGATGGGCCTGGAGAAATGCAACCACTTTCAGATGAATAGACAGAGCTGTGGATGCCAGGACTGACCCTCCATGATATAAAAATTATTGATTTAAACATGTTATGAGGCTATACAGTGTCGTTTACATTTACAATGTTTACAAACATTGGACAAAAACAAGCTTATATTTTGAGTTCTTATGGAGTCTGACAGTTGTACTAAGCTCATGAGGCATTTATAAGTTATATTATTTAAGAAACAATGGATACAGTGGCAAGAAAACTTTGGAATTACCTGAATTTCTGCATAAATTTTGATAATAAAATTTGATCTGATCTTGAGCTAAGTCACAACAATGGACAAACGCAGTGTGCTTGAACTAATAACACACACATTATTGTATCTTTCTTGTCTATATTGAATACATCATTTAAACACAGTGTAAGTTGGAAAAAGTATGTGAACCCCTAGGCTGACTTCTCCAAAAGCTAATTGGAGTCAGGAGTCAGCTAACCTGGAGTCCAATCAATGAGATGAGATTGGAGATGTTTGTTAGAGATGCCCTGCCTTATAGAAAACACTCACACATTTTGAGTTTGCTATTCACAAGAAGCATTGCCTGATGTGAACCATGCCTCGAACAAAAGAGATCTCAGAAGACCTAAGATTAAGAATTGTTGACTTGCATAAAGGTGGAAAATATCTCTAAAAGCCTTGATGTTCATCAGTCCACGGTAAGACAAATTGTCTATTAATGGAGAAAGTCCAGCAATGTTGCTACTCTCCCTATGAGTGGCCGTCCTGCAAAGATGACTGCAAGAGCACAGCGCAGAATGCTCAATGAGGTTAAGAAGAATCCTAGAAAGAATGCTAACATCTGTTAACGAGTCTACGATACGTAAAACACTAAACAAGAATGGTGTTCATGGGAGGACACCACGGAATAACCCATTGCTGTCCAAAAAAAACATTGCTGCACGTCTGAAGTTCGCAAAAGAGCACCTGGATGTTCCACAGCGCTACTGGCAAAATATTATATGGACAGATGAAACTACAGTTGAGTTGTTTGGAAGGAACACACAAAACTATGTGTGGAGAAAAAAAAGGCACAGCACACCAATATTAAAACCTCATCCCAACTGTAAAGTATGGTGGAGGGAGAGTCATGGTTTGGGACTGATTTGCTGCCTCAGGGCCTGGACAGCTTGCTATCATAAACTTGGGAATTCATTTTTCTGTTGATCATGACATTTTGCAGGAGAATGTAAGGCTGTCTGTGTATTGAAGCTCAACAGAAGTTGAGTGATGCAACAGGACAACAACCCAAAACACCAACGTAAATCAACAACAGAATGGCTTCAACAGAAGAAAATACGCCTTCTGGAGTGGCCCAGTTAGAGTCCTGACCTCAAAGCCGAATGAGATGCTGTGGCATGACCTCAAGAGCGGTTCACACCAGACATCCCAAGAATATTGCTGAACTGAAACAGTTTTGTAAAGATGAATGGTCCAAAATTCCTCCTGACCGTTGTGCAGGTCTGATCCACAACTACAGAAAACCTTGGTTGAGTTTATTGCTGTCAAAGGAGGGTCAATCAATTATTAAATCCAAGGGTTCACATACTTTTTCCAACCTACACTGTGAATGTTTATACGGTGTGTTCAATAAAGACAAACTATAATTGTTTCGGTGTTTGCAGTATAAGCAGACTGTGTTTGTCTATTGTTGTGACTTAGATGAAGATCAGATCAAGTTTGTATGACCAATTTATGCAGAAATCCAAGTAATTCTAAAGGGTTCACATTTTTCTTGCCACTGTCTATATGTAATTAATTTATAAGTCCAAAAATTCACATCAATGCGCTTTGTAGATATCAATAATACGTGATATCCGTAGACTACACCACTGCTGTCGTCCTGACCTCCAAGCGTTTATTCAAGTTGGATAATTTTGGGATGCCGACAGCAGTCGCACCATCGGAAGACATAGCTTGGACTGTAGCCAAACCTATTCCTGCTCTTTCCCCGTGATCCATCAAACACATTTGGTGTGTCATCAGATGGAACAAATTGAATCTTGTGTCTTTTTTCAATGTTGATTTGAATATCATTGAGAAAACAGTGTCACATCCTTTCTGAATTTAAAAGTAATCCTCGAAATAATCATCCAGTTTTTAAAAAAAGTATCTAATCTGATTACAATATTTTTTGCTGGTAACGTATATGTACATGGTATACTGGGCTCCTGTAACTAATCTAAAGATATTCATTATTGTTGAACATGTTGCATTTTTACCCTGTTTTACCCATTCTATTAAAGGGATTTCTATTAAAGGGTCACGTATTTGGCATCAATGTGTGCAAGTCCCAATATCTCAATTCTCCTTGTCTTTAGTTGGCTACTAGAATACAGAACTAAACTGCTCTGTACGATAGATTGAAAAATACTGGTGGAAATTCAGTTTAGTTCTATGTTCTAGTAGGCTACTACTACAGACTACCAGGGATCCTGAGAGTTTGGCCGGGGTAGGCCGTCATTGTAAATAAGAATTTGTTCTTAACTGACTTGCCTAGTTAAATAAAGTTTTTTTTTTAAACAAGGATAATTTAGAGATACTGGGACATGCAGGCCTACTGACAGGTTTAGATGATACCATTTTCACAGTCTATTGCAGCGTTGAGATGTTGGTTGGTACTAGGAAACTCGGAAATTTGCAACGTGCTAAATGGTTATTGTTATACACATGCCACATTCAACGAATCGGCAACTCGGACATTTCCGAGTTTCCTAGTTCCGACTAGCATCTGAACGCGGCATATGACAGACTTTGGAGTGTGAATTCGTGTATTCTCGCGACGATGATTCTTGACGTCAAGGTCTACATAAAACAACCGAAGTCAGCGACTTCTCTTTTGTTAACGGTATTTTGTTATCAGTTGGAGAAGCCATCCGAGGATAAATAGTCATGCCCCGCGTCTATGTTGGAAAACTAAGTTATCATGCTCGAGAAAAAGACATTCAGCGGTTTTTCAATGGCTACGGAAAGCTCATGGAAATTGATCTGAAAAATGGGTAAGTTCAAGTTGAGCATATGAGAGTCAGTTGAACAACACAGGGCTGGAAAAGCTAACGTTAGTTAGCGAACGTTAGCTTCATAAGTACTTGATTTCGGTTAGCTAGCTCTCCCAAAAATATACGTGAAATAACTAACTACATTCACATTTGACTTTCAATTATGTTGCTATTCGTGCATGTAATAGCAACTAGGTAACGTTAGTGGTTATTAGATTCACATTGGCTTTACTAAAGCGTTTAATGTTTTGTAAAGAACTTGCTTAGTTAGGTAGCTAACGTTAGCGTGTTCAAAATGGCTGCTTGTTTGGCTTCACTGCAGACCGTTCTTTTTTTGTGCGCCATGTAACTGTTAGCTACCCAAAAGTTAGATAGTTAGCCAATTAGCTTGTTGCCTGAAAGACCCTTTCATGCACAGGCAACGAGCCCACTAATTTATTTATTTTACCAGGTTTGTGGTATAACGCTATTTTTAAATGAGTAGGGGTTAACACATACCACGTCTTCTGTCTGAAATTAGTATCACCGTCTTCATACTCATTAGTTTTGCAGTCATTGCTACCCGAAGACAAGCTTATTAACTTTAAAAATATATATTTTAGATATGGCTTTGTAGAGTTTGAGGACAATCGCGATGCGGATGACGCTGTGTATGAACTGAATGGCAAGGAGTTGTGCGGGGAGCGTGTGACCGTGGAACATGCAAGAGGACCGCGGCGCGACCGAGATGGATATAGTGGTGGCGGGGGTGGTCGCAGTAAGTACAATCTATTTCAATGTTCCTTCTGCCCTTTCCCAGTGGATCAAGGAAATGTGAATGTGGACCCTATACACGCAGACCTGTGATCCTAAAGTGGAGTTTGACCTAGCTCGCCAATACTCAATGGTTTCACCATTGCCATATAGTATGTCATGTTAATATAAGAGTGTCACCATTGAGTATGGTCCAAGTTTGACCCAACTTGGCACAGACAACTACTGTTTTGTTTAGCTGTAATGAAACCATGTTTCTAGTGTTTTCTTTCCTGGTGGAATTGTAAACACATATAAACAACTGTATTTAGCTAATATGAAGTCACGGCTTTGTCACCATGTAGCCTAGCTGTATCATTAATTAAATACCATTACATGTGAATTGTATTTTACGTTTGATTTCAGTATTAACAAAGTCCTTGATGTTTCAATTTGAAAGAGTCCAGCTGCGGGCTGAGGCTGAGTCCGAGTCCATAGAGGCTAAGATGACTGGCTAAGATGAGACTGCCTGTCCCGTTTGGCCTTGGCTTTCACCTTACAATGTGTGTGTGAGACCTATGCCCCTTGACCCTTGGCTGACCTAACCGGAAGCCATGATGACAGCATCCTTTTGCCAATAGACCAGGGGTGATGGTGAGGATTCCCATTGGTTTCTATGTTGCAAGAATAAGTGGGGCGGCTAAGTCAAAAACATGTTACCGCTCACTGTAAGTGGGCAAACCAACTGAATTGCCCCCAGTTTGACAACCGGTTAGGCAAAGTCACGGGGAAAACTTATGTAGCGTTATGTCAGTTGGCACTCACTAAATGTGATGCCATTTTTTGACAGTGACTTTGTGGGAGCCTCTATTTGTCTTTCAGGATTCAAGGGTTTGTAAGAAGAAGAACATCAATGTCGATTTGTTTGTACGGCTAAAGAATTGCACTTATTAAACATTTGTCAGACTGGCTGTATGTTGCTGGTAACAGATGCAGTGGTGGTCTTTGCAACAGCAGTGAACTACTTCAGAGGCGGTACAATGAGGAGAATATAAACTGACATCCACTAAGACCACAAATGCCACGGCTTTAAGACCTCAGTCACTTATTAAGAGGTTTGTCTTGAATGGGTCCAGATGGACATCTTACAGGACCTAGGTTAAACCTTACCACACCGTTTATCCTGGTAGCTGCATTCTCTGTTTATGGTCTGATCCACTGAGTGAAATGCCTATATGCCACTCTGTTTTGCTGACTATTTGTATAACCTGTCATTTTAAAGGTAGTAGTGGTTACAGCAGCAGCAGAAGCCGCACTGGCAGGGATAAGTACGGGCCACCTGTCCGTACGGAGTACCGGCTGATCGTTGAGAATCTGTCCAGCCGCTGCAGCTGGCAGGATCTGAAGGTGAGTTGTTGAAAAGGTTTTATATTTGTAGGTGAGGGGCAGGCATTAAAGATAAACTGCCAGTTGCTAGGCCATTTGTTTCTGAAAAATGTGGGAAATATTCTGCGGGGTGACACTGCATCGGCCTCTACAGGATTTCATGCGCCAGGCTGGAGAGGTCACGTACGCTGATGCCCACAAGGAGCGTACCAACGAGGGTGTCATCGAGTTCGGCTCGCGTTCGGACATGAGGAGGGCCCTGGACAAGCTGGACGGCACGGACATCAACGGGAGGAAGATCCGCCTGGTGGAGGAAAAGTCTCGCCGCCGCCGCTCCTACTCTGGCAGCCGCTCCAGGTGAGGCTCTACACACCGCCCTGCTCTTTATGAGTAGGTTAATTTCTCATCCAACCTGCTGCTTCCCATGTGTTTTCACTTTCAAGGGATGAGTGACATTTGTATTCTTGTTCCCCTCTGCAGGTCTCGCAGCAGACGTCGCTCTCGTAGCAGGAGCAGCCGCTCCAGGAGTAACTCCAGGTCCCGGTAAGAATGCCCACCTGTCTACAGTGACAGTTTAGATTGGTCAATATGAGTACAACAACGATTGTAAACAATTTTCCACTCCCTGTAGATCCCATTCTCGCAGCAAGAGACGTCGCTCTAGATCTGGAAGGAAGTCCCGTTCCCGCAAGTCTCGTTCCCGCTCTCGCACCAGCAAATCCAGATCCCGCTCCGACAAAAGCAAGTCCCGTTCCAAGAGCCGTTCCAAGGTGAAATCCGAGCGGGATTCCAGCAGCCCCTCCAAGGAGAAGTTGGCCAGCAAGAAGTCCCGTAGCCGCTCGGCGTCCCCAATGGGGAATGGGAAGAAGGAGCCGTCCTCTCGCTCCCCGTCCCCAGCAGCTGACCGTCGCTCCAAGTCTCCGGACAAGCGATCTGTCTCCCGCTCCCCATCTCGCTCCAGGTCTAGATCAGCTTCCCGAGATTAAAGGCATTGCCCAGTTTGTTTCATCCACATGTTCCCCATTAGAGCCATCTGGATGTATAGGAGCAGCTTCTATTTGATTTAGCAGATCTATCGCAGCACCAGGTTAATCAAGGCTTGCTCAGTTAATTGGTGCTATCTTTGGCACTTAGAAATCTAAACCATGATCTTGACGTTGTATTATACATGGCTTGAGAATGATTTAGTCATTATTGTGTGGGGGGGGTGGCACATCGTAGATTATAGCTGCTATGTTTTGTACATGGAGGAGCTTGTCTGAATGGCTTTGTATTTAAAATAAGGCAGGACTTTTTTTCTTTTATTTCCTTAATTCTTATTTGTATTCCTCCCTCCGGTCTGCTTTTGCTTACCTCGGGGTTGTGTTTGACATTGTTTTTCATGATTTGATTCATTTCACCTATTGAGCCCAAGGTTTGTTTTTGACACCCCACAATGTATGTGCTGTACATCTTGTGGACTTACACTTTTTTGGCGTTGAGATTTAACCAAGGGATCGTGGTACAGATTTCAGCCTCCCACACGAGAAGCCGGTCTGATTACTTGTAACCATGTCAATTTTTTTATTGTACATTTAATAAAAGTTGTTATGGAAATTGCTGGGTTGTGATTTATATTGCTGCCATGACACAAAGCGCTGCTTTTATCGTATTGGGGCCTAAAACGACAAACTGAGTTCTATATGAAAATTGAGTCTTCCTTACGTTGAAATGGTGTACAGTGTTCATATAAATTGTATTAATGTGAAAAGCGGTGGGGGGAAAATTGTGACCAAGTAATTCCCGAAACATTTTGGTGCTGTCATTGAGTTGGCGCTATACATTCTTCTGATTAAATGAACATGTGTCTGCGCATGCGTACAATTCTGATCCGCAAGAGAAACCTCTGGTAAGCGAAATTGAGTCATTTCAATTTTCAAATTGATCAGCTGATAAACATTTATAATGCGTTGACATGCATGCAATAGGGCGCTCCAGAATCTTGAAGTTATAACTTGCAGATGGTAAGATGCCAATTGTCATATTATTGTGGTTGGTATCCAGCATGCATATAATTAGCCATAAAGCTATTTCTTATCGCAAATTTTAATCAATATATTCTGTCATATTTGATAGTTCTCAGCAAACCTCTAATGGGCTAACGGTCCGCAACATAAACGGGATTGTATTATTGTTGTCGCTGCATGTCATGAAGCGATGCCGTTCATTAGACATTTTGCCAGGATTGGTTGCTTTGTACATTTTCACAAATTGTGAGTTACTATTTTTTTCTCTCATAGCTTCAAGGATTTATGATCTTCCGCCATTTTACAGAGGAATTGCTGTGTTTTTGGTAAATTAATAATATAAATCGATTTTGCTTTGTCTACTTTCTCTTGATATTCTAAGAACAGCGTTGTCAAAAAGCATCGACAGAAATGTCCTAAAAACAAATTGTTTTTAAATAAACCTTAATCCGAATGTACTTTATCTCCAATGCTGTGAAGTGATACTAAAAGTGATTCATAAAATTGGGAAGGTTTCTTAAAAAATCCCCACAGCATTTTTTTGTCTAAAATTAGAAAAATGGCAGCATATCTGTATAGGGAATTGTCCCCTATATTCTGATGTTTAATAGTAATAGAGAACATAATACTGTGGGTGCAGGGGATGGATAATATGGGGAATACATCTGAAGCCTGTAAACCCTCTGACATTCAGGCCCCTTACCACTGAATTCCAATGTTACCTCACCCTGTCACTATAATCTTAAGAAATATGTGAAATTCTGATCTTTTTTCAGAGGCAGTAAGTGAGCTCTGCGATGAGTGCCAAAGTTGAGCTGGATTTTTCAGCCAAAAAAGCAGATCCCACTCCCCTCACTGACTCCAGTGATTCCCTCTCCAATGACAGCCTGTCGAAGAAGACACGCCCACAGACCACCACAGCACTCATCCTGCCAGGTGAGATTTGGCCACAATGACACTTCTGGAATTATGACACTCAATGGCGTACTGTTATGAATTACACCCTGAACATGTTTAAACTCAGAGTTATGCTGCACAATGTCCTAAATGTTGACAAACCAGAAGGGGCACATACTACCCTCCAACTAGTCTCATGTAGCTACATCATATCTTCACATTCGCTCAGAACTCAGAAGCCTGCATTTTCTCTCCCAAGCCCCAGCCTCTGCTCCTAGTACCCAGAAGGTGGAGGTCTCTCTGGGTGTTGCTGAGAGAGGTAATGGAGCCATAGCTGGACAGGTGGAGACCCCCACTCTAGCCCCCCAAGTTGGGGGGACCTGTAGTATCGTCCATGTGCTGGAGTGGAAAGAAGGGATGGCCATCTTACCCAGCAGCAACCTAAAGGTGAACGACCATCGTATTTTATTATAAGCATAGGGTTCTCTAATAGTAAGCATTGTTGGAGTAAAGACGTACCATGTGGGCACGTTGTTGAAATATGTTTCTTTTTTCAGTTCTGTGTGAGTGACTGTGGAACACTGGAGATGATCAGCCAAGGGAATATCACCAGCGCTGAACCAATAGTAGTGGTGTCTGGAAAAATACCTGACTCTGAAAACAGGCCATTGAACAAAACAGGTAGGCTACTGAAAGTTAGTCATACTGTGTGTTGTCTGCAGCTTAACAGTCTCTTAACTAAATTGTAATGGAAATGAACTAGCATGCTCAAACATATCGTCAAAAACAATTTGCAACCCTGTATGCAGTCCTTTCCTAATCCTAACCTGACATAATGCCTCCATTGTAGATGTGGCGCGTCCTCTCAGCACTGTGGGTGGTGTAGCTGTGGATCAGGAGAGGCCCATCAAGACTGTGCCTAAGACCCAGGGAGGGCCAGGCCAACAGGAGAGCTGTTATCCAGTGGCACAGAGAACCTACCCAGAGCAACTACGCAGGGAACCCATGACTGACAAGTAAATACTGAAGCGTGAAGCCTATCCACATCAAATTCATGTATGAAAACATCCTTTTACCATAAAAAGCATTTTATCATAGCCTTTTATGCTAAATGAAAATCAAGGATGTATCATACGCATACAGTGGATGCTCAGACACAAAACAAACAAACCACAAGAAGATATTTACCACCATGCAGAAGATGTCACGTAGGTCATAGGTAGCCTAAGGCGAAGCTTTGTGTAGTGGACTCAACTGTTCTCTTATCTGTTCCTTAGTAGGGTGGGAGGTGCCGAGAAGATTCCCGGTGGCAGGGTAGCGTCTCTGGACCCTGAGCTGCTAAAACCCATGAAGAAGAGGAAGAGGAAGGACTACCTGAGTCCATCGGAGGAAGAGTCTGAGCTGGATGGCATGGTGGGAAAGGCTCGAGTGTCACTCTATCCTACATAAAGCATTCACAATTTAGTCTTATTTTTTTTGTAATAAGTAAATGACGTCACGTGCATGTGATGGCCATATGCATCAATCAATTATTTTGTTCAATACTATAAATGGTGTAGGTACTATTTCTTTGTTGCAGTAAATCCATGTGTTGTATTTGTGGTTCTAGGATTATTTGAAGACAGAAAGCGGACACAACAGAGCGGGTGAGAATCAGCAAAAATGTAAACCCATTTGAACCATATATTCAAGTCAAGTTTCTGTCGTATCAGATTTCCAATATGCTTTGTGTTGTTTTCTGTCTGTGTACAACAGGTACTGGTGAAGTTAAGATGGAGCTGTGGACATGGGGACAGTATCTGGAGGAGACCAAATCAGTGGCAGCTCCAGCCAAACTCTTTCAAAAGGTGGGTTTTATTAACTTTCGATACATACTAAATGATAGGGCCGGGACAATACCAGTATCGCTATACTCATTAGTATGGTGGCAAGGAAACAAAACACGAAGCGGACTAAACTTCTTTAGGAAAATTAGCGCTAATGTTGGAAACAAACATCATTATGTTGTCATCCAGAGTCACATTTATTTATTTTCCAGTCTATAGCACACAATATGTTACATACTGCAGGTTTATAAAGGGCTAAAGAGTTTGGTCTGCTTTGTGTTTTCATTTTTGCCATGGAAAAACAATTGCGATACTGGTATTGTCACAGCCCTAGTAAATTAGAGAACAAAAGTTAATATTCTTTGCAAATTAAATTGTGAGTGTGCATGTGTGCGTGGGTGAATGTGTCTATGGCTTTTCTCACTATAACCCCCTGTATTTTCAGTCTCAGAGGGTCCCACAGTGCAAAAGCAGCTTCCGCCAGGGCATGAAGTTAGAGGGCATCGACCCGCAGCACCCCTCCATGTACTTTGTTCTGACTGTGGCTGAGGTACTGTGTGCAGCGCTGCTCAACCTACAGTCGCATGCTCTTTGAGGTTTGCTTCTACCTCTCTCCCTGTCCTGACTGTTTTGTTTTCCGTACACACTATACACACCCTGACTGTACACACTGATTAATCCTCAGAGAGAGAGATGGATCCACATAACTGAGGGAAAGACACGGAGAGAGAGATTTGGGGAGACACAGTTTGACTTCTGTCTGTCTTGTCCTGTTTGTAGATTTGTGGCTACAGGCTGCGTCTCCATTTTGACGGCTACTCAGACTGTCATGACTTCTGGGTAAACGCCAATTGCCCCGACATCCACCCGGCGGGATGGTGTGAGGGCACTGGACACAAACTGTACACCCCCAAAGGTCAGAATATACTAGGCTTTGGTTTGTGGTTGGGCTGCAATTTGGATTCGGGATTTGTTTCCTGTTCGCATTTGGATTATGGCGCAGATCATTTGCCCAAGCACCTAAGGATCTGAGTCATAAAGTCATTAATGAGATTTCCTTTATTAGAGTAGTGGTCCAGGGACATGTCCATATCACATGTTTGTGTCTGTGTGCAACTTGTGTCTGCCACAGGCTGCAAAGAGGAGGAGTTCTCCTGGGCCAGCTACCTGAGAATGAGTAAAGCCCAAGTTGCCCCCAAAGAGGTGTTTTCCAGCCCTGGAAGAGTAAGTCTAAGCACGACTCTTATCCTCAATCAGTGGCATGCATCTACCTGAAGTAATTAACTGTAAGCAGCTAATGTGGTGTGTTTGTGTTGGTGGCCCACTGGTCAGACTGATACGGAGGGTGATTTCGAGGTGGGCATGAAGCTGGAGGCTGTCGACCGCATGAACCCCTCTCTCATCTGCGTGGCGACCGTGACCGACGTGGTGGACGACCGCTTCCTGGTTCACTTTGATAATTGGGATGACACGTATGACTACTGGTGAGGCCGTTTTCCATGTTTTTTTTTTCACGACTTCTCTAAATCATAAACTGGGCTGTTTTAGTAGCCGTTAGGCCATGACTTAAGTTCCAGTCTGATTAGTCGATGTTGAATCCCCATCCAGGTGTGACGCCAGCAGTCCATACATCCATCCTATTGGCTGGTGCCAAGAGAGGAGCCTCCCCCTCACGCCACCTCAAGGTGACTGACAAAGTTGTAAGAAATGAATATAGTTCGAAGAAGTAAACGATAGGGAATACGGTGGCATTTCACACACACCTTTGAACTGGATCCCATGTGCCCTGTCTGTCCTGCCAGGTTACCCAGACCCGGGCAGGTTCTCCTGGCCAAGATACCTGGACGAGACTGGCTCTACCGCGGTGTCTGCTGAGGCCTTTAAAGTAGTGAGTACATCACTGAGGATTTGTTGCAATGAAAACCACCATACATCTGCTGTCATTTTAGACATTGATGAATACGATTGACTTGACTTGAATCCTTTTGTGGTGGGGTAAAGTGGACTTGTGAACATAATGACTGTTTTGAGATTAACTATAGGGACTGATTTGAGGTCAGGTGTTAAGTGCCATTGTGTGATGACGATGTGACCCTCCCCTCCGCAGCGTCCTGCTCATGGCTTCCAGGCTCAGATGAAGCTGGAGGCAGTGGACAAAAGGAGCCCCGGCCTGATTCGGGTGGCCACAGTGGAGGAGGTCGACACACACCGCATTAAGGTCAACCAGCAGTGTGCATGTCTCATGGTTGTATGTGCCAGTACCTATTACTACACTCCCATAACTATGCCATATTATACACTGGGTGGTTTGAACCCTGAATGCTGATTGGCTGACTGCCGTGGTATATCAGACCGTATACCACGGGTATGACAAAACATTTGTTTTTCCTGCTCTAATTACGTTGGTAACCAGTTTATAATAGTAATAAGGCACCTTGGGGGTTTGTGGTATATGGCCAATATACCACGGCTAAGGGCTGTGTACAGGCACTCCGCTTTGCGTCTTCCCTAAGAACAGTCCTTAGCCATGGTATATTGGCCATATACCTCACCCCCTCGGGCCTTAATGCCTAAATATACCATACTCCCACAGGTCCATTTTGATGGCTGGAGTCATATGTATGATGATTGGATGGACTCGGACCACCCTGACATCCACCCGGTCGGCTGGTGTGAGAGTACCGGTCACCCGCTAAAAGTGCCCCCCGGTGAGTCAAACAAAACCCAACACCTTGGTAACAGCAACCATATTTCACTTCACCTTGATATGAGTGCTTACATGTTCTGTTTGGCTTGTGTGTGCTTGGGTGCGTGTGTGTGTTTTCTTATAAGGCCCCAGGAAACCTGCAACCACAGGCCAGTCCAGTTTCTCCTCCATGCCTTGCAAAGGAATCAGCCACTCCAGATCCACCAAGTACAGCTTCCATCACAGGTCAGTAACCCCCAGAAATAGGTATTTGAATCGCCTATGAAGCAGTAAATGGAAGTGGATATGTGTTCCACACCAATGCTATGAATATGTTATAATGATGTTATAATGGAGTCAACCCTACTGTTTGAAACAGGAAGTGTCCGACACCCGGATGTGATGGCTCGGGTCATGTGACTGGGCGGTTCACCGCACATCACTGTCTGTCAGGCTGCCCACTGGCTGAGCGAAACCAGGGCAGACTCAAGACCGACCTATCAGATACAGAGGGGAGCGGAGCAAAGCGGAGCATCTTAGTCTTTGGCCAAAGGACCAAAAAGTCCCGGTACCATGGCAGGTAAGCCTCATGTCAACAGTGGCTAAGGCTGTTGTATGACGTCAGACTCAGGAGTCATAGTGGTGTATTGATCGGCCGCTGTAGCTCCCCCGTCTCACCAGTGTCTCTCGTTCTCTATTGTCAGGATTGGCCGTCCCCCTAAGTACAGAAAAATCCAGCAGAGAACATACCAGAGTGAGTCTCACAGCTTTAAGCTTTGTACACAGTACATATATCTATTTATGTCTATGGCCGCACTCTGATTCTCTATGGCAGCTACGAGTTTACGGCATCCATACAGTATTCTGTGTGTATGTGTAGGTACCATATGTTTACATGCATTAATATGTGCGTGTGTTTTCCTGTGTTGCAGCGATGGCCACAGAGGGTATGTGCCCGTCTCTGTTCATGTCTGCTTTGTCAGCCCACCCGGACCGAACCCTGTCTCTGTGCTGGGAGCAACACTGCAAACTGCTGCCTGGCGTCCAGGGCATCAGCGCTACACAGGTGGCAGCGTGGACCGTGGAGGAGGTGAGAGCTGTACTACTCAGCCCTATTTATCTTTGGCTGCGACAAACGGTGGAGCAGAGTACTATCAGTCACTCTTCTTCGTGTTTTGTGCAACAGGTCTTTGGATTTGTCCAGAATCTAACCGGTTGTGAAGAGCAAGCTTGTGTCTTCAAAGAGGAAGTGAGTACAATGTTAATTGATCGAATTGTTAAAAGTCCAATGCAGCTGTTTTTATCTCAATATCAAATCGTATCTGGATAAGAATGAAGTACCTTACTGTGCATCTTTTCAATTAAAATGGTCAAAAAGAAACAAAAATAGCTTCTTAGACAAATACAATTTCTCAAGCAAGAATTTTGCTTGGACTGTCAGAGGGGCCTAATTGGAGGAGCCTAATGGGAGGGATGTGTAACCAGAAAACTAGCTGTTATTGGCGGAGAGGAGGGCAAACTCTCTTTGTTATTGGTCTATCAACTTATATCGCATGGTGATGTCACTAGGCGGTCCAAAAACCCCACACTGCCAAACAAGTGCTTTATCATCATTTTCACAATTTCAAAGTATTATTCCAACCTCATAGTGTGGAAATGTATATAAAACACAGGAAATTACTTTTTTTTGACTACACTACCCTTTTAAGTTTGAAGTATTGAAACAAACTGGAGCACATTGAAAACAACTAAGTTAAGTAATTTAAGCAGGGCCGATTCCAGGCATAAGCAGTAAGCGTTTTCTTTTTTTAGGAACTCTGTCTGGGTCCCAATTTACTATTGAGAGTAAGAATAGTAGAATACACCAGGTGCATTGTTTGGTTGTGCAACAGCAGTTTTTCTCTTATGTCAGTCACTCAATTAGCCATGTCAGCTAACAATTTTTAGATTGGTAGTTAGTCTAGCCAGCTATCTAAACTTGTAATAATCATGGCCGAATACCGACCGGCACATTCCCAGGAGCCCTGACCTCCAGGGGGCAGCCATTGATTTTGTGAGTCATTTTCACTCAGATATCATATTAATATGGCATAAGTCATTATAAAAGGTGTAGAATTGCAGGAATTTAGCTTTAAAACTGCAACATTTTCTCTACGCCCCATGGCAGAATGTGTAGAATTGCAGGAAATTAACTTTTAAACTTTTACATTTTCTCTCCACCATCAAGAGGGGGGCCACACAAAAAATGTACGAGGTGGGGGGGGGGGGGGGCCCAACCAAATATCGCTTAGGGCCCCCAAACGGCTAGAGCCGGTCTTGCATTTAAGTTGTATTCTGTTGTCCTCTATTGTTTTTTTGTTTGTATGATAAAAATGTTTATATACCTGGTTCTTGTATATTTCTTCTCAGATGATTGACGGGGAGGCCTTTCTATTACTGAAACAGACTGACATCGTCAAAATCATGAGCATCAAGCTCGGTCCCGCCCTCAAGATCTCCAACGCCATTTTAATGTTCAAGAGTACTGACGAAGACCTCAAGTGATCCCGCCCCCACTCGGCCAGAGATTCAGTGACCAGTCATCATGTGCCAAATTCATCCAGAATCCTACCCGTTATGTGTTTGGTGTTCAGTACCCATCAGAGAGAGAGAACAGTAGTGGGGGAAAGAGATAAAGAAAACAGGGAAAAGGTATAATTGAAGTTTTCTGTACGGTTGCTTCACTGCTCATGCAATAACAGGAGTCAAATCAGATTCTTACCTGAAAGTGTAAGGAGCGTCGAAAGATATACTTATTTTGATTTATGCAAAATATATGGAATTATTTATGTGGGATTTAGTTAGATAAAAATGTGGATATTTTACTGCCATTATTTTCCCCAGATTTGAAATCCAGGGTGATTTTATGCTGCTGTTCTTATAGTTGGTCACTAGATAGAGCAAATGGTCCGTTTTGAATACCAGAAACGGTTTCAAGTTTCTCAAGCACTTACAAATCTTATGTGACATAGTCAAAATAATGTTTCAAAATATGAACTTTGTTTGGAACATTTCAAAAAGGAAATATCAAGATATCTGGGGATTTATTGTTTTATATCGGTTTTATTTTTTATGTCGGCTTATACACTGTATTTAAATAGAATGTTACAAGGGCTTCAGGATTCTTAGAACTATATTTCTCTCTGGTGGGCAAACTGTGTCAAGATATTCTTGGGTCAAAATCATTCATTCCATATGAACAAATAAATGTCCAGTTCAATCTCTTGTCTTAACTTCAGTTGACTGGTAATGAAGTAAATTGAATTCAAAATACTGATCATTATAAAATCTATTGTGCTTGTGAAAAGAAAGGTATAAACCATTGGTATCAATGTGCTGGTATCATTTTACCTATGGATGGCCCCAGGAATCAAACCCACAACCCTGGCAGTGCAAGCACCATGCTCTACCAACTGAGCCATACACCGACTTAATGTTGCATGGTATACCAGGTAATATCATGGTATCAAAATGTCATGATAGGCTACTTATGATGTACAGTTTCATATGATACAATGACATTTTTTCCACCCTGCAGATCTAACAAATCTGCTAGCGCCTGCTATAAAATGTTTACAAAGTCAGTTGTGTTCTTGACCCTCTAAAAGGCTAAGCCTTGGTGGTATAAAACACATTGAATAACACATTCACAAATGGCAAAAAAGACAGTCCAAAAATGTATCATAAGGACAAAGGTTTTGAAGTGTCTGTCCTACATCTACATAGGAGATATAAGAAAGTCTGTGAACTTTTTTTGGACACATATTTAAGGCCTTGTTTGTTGGCACAAAACGACTTCCATACTTCCATTCATTTGTATGTGTTACCGTCAGACGAGTCCCGTGACAAGGAGAACACCATCTTGTTCGTGAGAGTCCCCCCTTTCCATGGTGGGGTCCTATTAGTTTGTAGCCCAAACGGTTAGGACTAGTGATGAGCGGTTTGAATCAGAACCACACAGTATCTGTGGTCATATCTACGGTACAGGTGGGTTTTGGGTCATTAATATTGTGTGGATGAAGGGGGGACGGGTTGAATAATATGGAAGAGTATTAGGGCCAAGTGAAGAGAGAAATGAGATAAACAGCGATGAGTGGTGTTACTTGGATTTATTTAAAAAAATTCATGATAGTACTTTAAGAAAGTGGCAATATTTCTAGAATAAAGTGGCAATATTTTGAAAATAAAGTAGAAATCCTGTTGAGAATGAAGTCAATGTGTAGAATGAAGTCTCAGTTATATTTCTAGATTAATGTAGGGGATTTGGTTAACTGCATATCTCCCTGGCTCTCTGTTGCTGTTCGCGCCACAGTTGAAATGCCTGCAGTTAGATGACCTGGTGAAAATATACTTTAGAATTAGCTTTAGTAACAAGTAAATCCTTTCTCTTTTAGCACATAATGACTATATTATTATAAGAAGGCCTATTGGGAAGAGGATTATGCCACATATTCTTTTTAGGATTTACCACACGGACTCGGATGAGATATTTCATCCAAGTCCGTATTGCTATACAGTCGTGGCCAAAAGTTTTGAGAATGACACAAATATACATTTTCACAAAGTCTGCTGCCTCAGTTTGTATGATTGCAATTTGCATATACTCCAGAATGTTATGAAGAGTGATCAGATTAATTGCAAAGTCCCTCTTTTCCATGCAAATGAAATGAATCCCCCAAAAACATTTTCACTGCATTTCAGCCCTGCCACAAAAGGACCAGCTGACATCGTGTCAGTGATTCTCTCGTTAACACAGGTGTGAGTGTTGACTAGGACAAGGCTGGAGATCACTCTGTCATGCTGATTTAGTTTGAATAACAGACTGGAAGCTTCAAAAGGAGGGTGGTGCTTGGAATCATTGTTCTTCCTCTGTCAAACATGGTTACCTGCAAGGAAACACGTGCCGTCATCATTGCTTTGCACAAAAAGGGCTTCACGGGCAAGGATATTGCTGCCAGTAAGATTGCACCTAAATCAACCATTTATCGGATCATCAAGAACTTCAAGGAGAGCGGTTCAATTGTTGTGAAGAAGGCTTCAGGGCGCCCAAGAAAGTACAGCAAGCACCAGGACCGTCTCCTAAAGTTGATTCAGCTGCGGGATCGGGGCACCACCAGTACAGAGCTTGCTCAGGAATGGCAGCAGGCAGGTGTGGGTGCATCTGCACGCACAGTGAGGCAAAGACTTTTGGAGGATGGCCTGGAGTCAAGAAGGGCAGCAAAGAAGCCACTTCTCTCCAGAAAAAACATCAAGGACAGACTGATATTCTGCAAAAGGTACAGGGATCGGACTGCTGAGGACTGGGGTAAAGTCATTTTCTCTGATGAATCCCCTTTCCGATTGTTTGGGGCATCTGGAAAAAAGCTTGTCCGGAGAAGACAAGGTGAGCGCTACCATCAGTCCTGTGTCATGCCAACAGTAAAGCATCCTGAGACCATTCATGTCTGGGGTTGCTTCTCAGCCAAGGGAGTGGGCTCACTCACAATTTTGCCTAAGAACACAGCCATGAATATAGAATGGTACCAACACATCCTCCGAAAGCAACTTCTCCCAACCATCCAGGAACAGTTTGGTGATGAACAATGCCTTTTCCAGCATGATGGGGCACCTTGCCAGAAGGCAAAAGTGATAACTAAGTGGCTCGGGGAACAAAACATAGATATTTTGGGTCCATGGTCAGGAAACTCCCCAGACCTTAATCCCATTGAGAACTTGTGGTCAATCCTCAAGAGGTGGGTGGACAAACAAAAACCCATCAATTCTGACAAACTCCAAGCATTGATTATGCAAGAATGGGCTGCCATCAGTCAGGATGTGGCCCAGAAGTTAATTGACAGCATGCCAGGGCGGATTGCAGAGGTCTTGAAAAAGAAGTGTCAACACTGCAAATATTGACTCTTTGCATCAACTTCATGTAATTGTCAATAAAAGCCTTTGACACTTATGAAATGCTTGTAATTATACTTCAGTATTCCATAGTAACATCTGACAAAAATATCTAAAGACACTGAAGCAGCAAACTTTGTGGAAATTAATATTTGTGTCATTCTCAAAACTTTTGGCCACAACTATACATAGTAGAGATAGGTGGGTTGTCTGTGTATGCAGGTGTGTGTGTTTGGGTGGGGGGGTATAACACACTCGTTCAAACAAGCGTCACACACACACATGTTATCTCCAAAGCAATACCATTCTGCCATGGTGCGTTGTCAGACTGCTAAGAGACATGGAGTTGTGTGTATCAGTCCCCATCACGGTGTTCCTCGAATTCGCTACAATCCCCTGCTTATGCCAACACCACGCACAGTATATTTTAGAGAGTAACAGCTAGGCCAGCAGCCTATATGTAGAAACAAAAGGTTAAATGACAAATTAGTGCGTAATGGCATGGTGTTTTATCTAGGCCACACTTCCAATGAAGTGGCCTCATAAGCCTATGCTTGTTATCTTGTGAATGTAAGTCACGGATTGCGTGGAGTAGTATTGCGAGTCCCTGTCGGGCCCCCAAACCCCTGTCACGGACCTTGTATAGCCACGGGGCAGGGGTTTGGGTAAAGCCTCGTCTGAGACAGTAATTTTACGTTCCATTATAACCTAACAGCCAACAGGTCTAGCCACTTGCCTCTAAGGTGAGCAAGTGGTAGTCTATGTTAGCAGTACAGCGGAGACAAATAGCCTATAATGGAGACAATACCCGTTTTGGGATAAGCTATGCATCCTTCATTCCTCCCATCCTTGAAGACATCACCGATAGATGGATAGTAAAGGAGATATTATGCCAGGCTACCAACCAAGTAATGTCAGATCAGTGATTATTTCTTTATTGCCTATCATCATTTATTTAATAGGCCTATATTTGGATCAATGATTATTTCAAGAAATCAATTTTTTATTTTTTTATTTTTTTATTTTTATTTAACCTTTATTTAACCAGGTAGGCAAATTGAGAACACGTTCTCATTTACAATTGCGACCTGGCCAAGATAAAGCAAAGCAGTTCGACACATACAACAACACATAGTTACACATGGAGTAAAACAAACATATAGTCAATAATACAGTGAAAAAAAAAATAAGTCTATATACAATGTGAGCAAGTGAGGTGAGATTAAGGGAGGTGAAGGCAAACAATATATATGTAAAATAAATAAAAATATAAAAGGCCATGGAGGCGAAGTGAGTACAACACAGCAAGTAAAATAAAAACTAAAAAACAATGGAATGGTTGGTTTGCGTGGAAGAAAGTGCAAAGTAGAGACAGAAATAATGGGGTGCAAAGGAGCAAAATAAATAAATTAATAAATACAGTAGGTAAAGGTAGTTGTTTGGGCTAAATTGTAGATGGGTTATTACAGGTGCAGTAATCTATGAGCTGCTCTGACACTGGTGCTTAAAGCTAGTGAGGGAGATAGGTGTTTCCAGTTTCCGTTTTTGTAGTTCGTTCCAGTCATTGGCAGCAGAGAACTGGAAGGAGAGGCGTCCAAAGGAAGAATTGGTTTTGGGGTGACTAAGAAGTATACCTGCTGGAGCGCGTGCTACAGGTAGGTGCTGCTATTGTGACCAGCGAGCTGAGATAAGGGGGACTTTACCTAGCAGGTCTTGTGCTGGACCAGTGGGTTTGCGACGAGTATGAAGCGAGGGCCAGCCAACGAGAGTGTACAGGTCGCAGTGGTGGGTAGTTATGGGGCTTTGGTGACAAACGGATGGCACTGTGATAGACTGCATCCAATTTATTGAGTAGGGTTTGGAGGCTATTTTGTAAATGACATCACGAAGTCGAGGATTGGTAGGATGGTCAGTTTTACAAGGGTATGTTTGGCAGCATGAGTAAAGGATGCTTTGTTGCGGAATAGGAAGCCAATTCTAGATTTGACTTTGGATTGGAGATGTTTGATGTGAGTCTGGAAGGAGAGTTTACAGTCTAACCAGACACCTAGGTATTTGTAGGTGTCCACATATTCTAAGTCAGAGCCGTCCAAAGTAGTGATGTTGGACAGCGGGCAGGAGCAGGCAGCGATCGGTTGAAGAGCATGCATTTGGTTTTACTTGTATTTAAGAGCAGTTGGAGGCCACGGAAGGAGAGTTGTATGGCATTGAAGCTCGCCTGGAGGGTTGTTAACACAGGGTCAAAAGAAGGGCCAGAAGTATACAGAATAGTGTCGTCTGCGTAGAGGTGGATCAGAGAATCACCAGCAGCAAGAGCGACATCATTGATGTAAACAGAGAAGAGAGTCGGTCCAAGAATTGAACCCTGTGGCACCCCCATAGAGACTGCCAGAGGCCCGGACAACAGACCTCCGATTTGACACACTGAACTCGATCAGAGAAGTAGTTGGTGAACACAGCGGGCAATCATTAGAGAAACCAAGGCTGTCGAGTCTGACCATGAGGATGTGGTGATTGACAGAGTCAAAGGCCTTGCCAGTCAATGAATACGGCTGCACAGTATTGTTTCCTATCGATGCGGTTACGATATCGTTTATGACCTTGACGTGGCTGGGTGCACCATGACCCGCTCTGAAACCAGATTGCATTGCGGGAAGGTGTGGGTGGGATTCGAAATGGTCGGTAATCTGTTTGTTGACTTGCTTTCGAAGACCTTAGAAAGGCAGGGTAGGATAGATATAGTCTGTAGCAGTTAGGTCAAGGGTGTCCCCCCCTTTGAAGAGGGGGATAAACCGCAGCTGCTTTCCAATCTTTGGGGATCTACGACACGAAAGAGAGGTTGAAGAGGCTAGTAATAGGGGTGGCAACAATTTCAGCAGATAGTTTTAGAAAGAAAGGGTCCAGATTATCTAGCCGGCTGATTTGTAAGGTCCAGATTTTGCAGCTCATTTAGAACATCAGCTGACTGTATTTGGGAGAAAGAGAAATGGGGAAGGCTTGGGCGAGTAGCAGAGGGGAGGGCAGTGCTGTTGTCCGGGTAGGGTAGCCAGGTGGAAGCATGGCCAGCCGTAGAAAAATGCTTATTGAAATTCTCAATTATAGTGGATTTGTCGGTGGTGACAGTGTTTCCTATCTTCAGAGCGGTTGGAAGCTGGGAGGAGTGTTCTTATTCTCCATGGACTTTACAGTGTCCCAGAACTTTTTTGAATTTGTGTTGCAGGAAGCAAATTTCTGCTTGAAAAAGCTAGCCTTGGCTGTTTCTAACTGCCTGTGTATATTGTTTCTGGCTTCCCTGAAAAGTTGCATATCACGGGGCTGTTCGATGCTAATGCAGAACGCCATAGGATGTTTTTCTGTTGGTTAAGGCATCAGGTCAGGAGAGAACCAAGGGCTATTCTGTTCCTGGTTCTAAATATTCTTGAATGGGGCATGCTTATTCAAGATGGTGAGGAAGGCATTTTAAAAAAATGAACAGGCATCCTCTACTGACGGATGAGATCAATATCCTTCCAGGATACCCCGGCCAGGTCGATTAGAAAGGCCTGCTCGCTGAAGTGTTTCAGGAGCGTTTGACAGTGATGAGTGGAGGTCGTTTGACCGCTGACCCATTACGGATGCAGGCAATGAGGCAGTGATCGCTGAGATCTTGGTTGAAAACAGCAGAGTGTATTTGGAGGGCAAGTTTGTTAGGATGATATCTTAGAGGGTACCCGTGTTTACGGAATTGGGGTGTACCTGGTAGGTTCATTGATAATTGTGTGAGATTGAGGGCATCAAGCTAGATTGTAGGGTGGCTGGGGTGTTGAGAGCATGTTCAAATTTAGGTCGCCTAGCAGCACGAGCTCTGAAGATAGATGGGGGGCAATCAGTTCACATATAGTGTCCAGAGCACAGGTGGGGCAGAGGGTGGTCTATAGACAGGCGGCAACGGTGAGAGACTTGTTTTTAGAGAGGTGGATTTTAAAGTGAAGTTCAATTGTTTGGGAAGACCTGGATATAGTATACAGACTTGCAGAGCAGTCTTTGCAGTAGATTGCAACACCGCCCCCTTTGGCCGTCTATCTTGTCTGAAAATCTTGTAATTGGGGATGAAAATGTCTGAATTTTTGGTGCTTTCAGTCCAGGATTCAGACACGGCTAAAACATCCGGGTTGGCAGAGTGTGCTAAAGCAGTGAACAAAACAAACTTAGGGAGGAGGCTTCTAATGTTAACATGCATGAACCAAGCTATTACGGTTACAGAAGTCATCAAAAGAGAGCGCCTGGGGAATAGGAGTGGAGCCAGGTACTGCAGGGCCTGGATTCACCTCTACATCACCAGAGGAACAGAGGAGGAGTAGGATAAGGGTACGGCTAAAAGCTATGAGAATTGGTCGCCTAAGCTACTAGAGCAGAGAGTAAAAGGAGTTTCTGGGGGCGATAAATAGGTTAAAGGAATAATGTACAGACAAAGGTATGGTAGGATGTGAATACAGTGGAGGGTAAACCTAGGTATTTGAGTGATGATGAGAGAGATATTTGTCTCTAGAAACATCATTGAAACCAGGTGATGTCATCGCATATGTGGGGGTGGAACTGAGAGGTTGGATATGGTATAGAGAGCAGGGCTAGAATCTCTACAGTGAAATAAGCCAATAAACACTAACCAGAACAGCAATGGACAGGCATATTTACATTAAGAGAGGCATGCTAATACGAGTGATCAATAAGGGTCCAGTGAGATAGAGGTTGGTTGGGGTCGTGGCGATCCAGACAGCTGGCCGGTATATGGTATCGGTAGCAGCATAGGATGGAGGTCTGTGAGATACCTCGTGCGTTCTCCGTCGGTAGGTTAGTGGGGTTCCTGTGAGTGGGGTCCGTGTAGTAGAGGGGATCAATCCAAATTGGCAAAATAAGATATAGTGACCCAAGGAAAAATAAAATAAATAATATAATATTAATAATAATAGTTGTCCATATACTTGTTCAAATAGCAAGCCGATAAGACAGCTAACGATTAGCGGGCCTCAGATGAGCGTTCAGGTAACGTCGGGACGGAGGTGCCAGTTGGATAAATCCCTCGGGCAGATAACGTCGGCAGTCAGTCGCGGGCAGGCAGTCGTGTGAGCCCTGTGGGGTTCCGTATCTGCAGCAGCAACAAAAGAAAACGGGGTCCGGATGGTGATGGAACTCCTCAGCTGCTAGCTCCAGAATGATTTGAGTTTGCTCCGGGTCGACGTAAGCCAATAGTCACACGGTTTGCAGCTAGCTAGCTGCGAAATCAAGGTGCAAGTGTCCAGAGCCTGCGGCTGGAATCCGGGGAAACTGAGAGAAAAGAGTCCCGAATGCTCCGGTCCGAGTCGCGTTGCACAAAAGTGCCGGTAGATTATCGAGCTAAAGGAATAGCTGATGACCACTAAACAGTGGGCAGCTGAAACAGCCAACGCTAGCCAGCAAACCGGCTAATTTCGGGGCAGCTACAGATTAGCTTCTGGCTAGCTATCGGAGTAGCTTCTGGTTAGCTTTCAGGCTAGCTTCTGAATTAGCCCCTGGCTAGCTTCCACGATGGATTTTCAGATTGAGGTAAATAATACTTTTTGTAATTGGTGAAGCGGGTTGCAGGAAAGCTTTGCAGGAAAGCTTTTGTAGTTGAGTTCTTGGATAATAAAATAGATAAAAGATATGCGAAGAAAGGTGTAAATATATATATATACAGGACACGAACAATACGGAACAGAAAAAGACGTCTGAACTGCTAAGCCACCTTGGGAGTGTGTAATAAATCAAAGTTTATTTGTCACGTGCGCCGAATACAACAGGTGTAGACCTCACAGTGAAATGGCTTACTTACAGGCTCTAACCAACAGTGTAAAAAAGGTATTAGGTGAACAATAGGTAAGTAAAGAAATAAAAACAACAGTAGCGAGGCTATAACAGTAGTGAGGCTACATACATCCACCGGTTAGTCGTGCTGATTGAGGTAGTATGTACATGTAGATATGGTTAAAGTGACTATGCATATATGATGAACAGAGAGTAGCAGTAGCGTAAAAGAGGGGTTGGGGGGGACACACAATGCAAATAGTCCGGGTAGCTATTTGATTGCCTGTTCAGGAGTCTTATGGCTTGGGGGTAAAAACTGTTGAGAAGCCTTTTTGTCCTAGACTTGGCACTCCGGTACCGCTTGCCATGCGGTAGTAGAGAGAACAGAATATGACTGGGGTGGCTGGGGTCTTTGACAATTTTTAGGGCCTTCCTCTGACACCGCCTGGTGTAGAGGTCCTGGATGGCAGGCAGCTTAGCCTCAGTGATGTACTGGGCCGTACGCACTACCCTCTGTAATGCCTTGCGGTCGGAGGCTGAGCAATTGCCGTACCAGTCAGGATGCTCTCGATGTTGCAGCTGTAGAACCTTTTGAGAATTTCAGGACCCATGCCAAATCTTTTTAGTTTCCTGAGGGGGAATTGGCTTTGTCGTGCCATCTTCACGACTGTCTTGGTGTGTTTGGACCATTCTAGTTTGTTGATGATGTGGACACCAAGGAACTTAAAGCTCTCAACATGCTCCACTACAGCCCTGTCGATGAGAATGGGGGCATGCTCAGTCCTCCTTTTCCTGTAGTCCACAATCATCTCCTTAGTCTTGGTTACGTTGAGGGATAGGTTGTTATTCTGGCACATTTACATTTAACATGACATTTAAGTCATTTAGCAGACGCTCTTATCCAGAGCGACTTACAAATTGGTGCATTCACCTTATGATATCCAGTGGAACAACCACTTTACAATAGTGCATCTAACTCTTTTAAGGGGGAGAGGGGGGGTTAGGAGGATTACTTTATCCTATCCTAGGTATTCCTTAAAGAGGTGGGGTTTCAGGTGTCTCCGGAAGGTGGTGATTGACTCCGCGACGCGCGTCGGCGTAGAGGGAGTTTGTTCCACCATTGGGGTGCCAGAGCAGCGAACAGTTTTGACTGGGCTTGAGCGGGAACTGTACTTCCTCAGAGGTAGGAGGCGAGCAGCCAGATGTGGATGAACGCAGTCCTTGTTTGGTGTTAGGCCTGATCAGAGCTGAAGTACGGAAGTGCCGTTCCCCTCACAGCTCCGTAGGCAAGCACCATGGTCTTGTAGCGATGCGAGCTTCAACTGGAAGCCAGTGGAGAGAGCGAGGAGCGGGGTGACGTGAGAAACTGGAAGGTTGAACACCAGACGGGCTGCGGCGTTCTGGATGATTGTAGGGGTTTAATGGCACAGGCAGGACCCAGCCAACAGCGAGTTGCAGTAATCCAGACGGGAGATGACAAGTGCCTGGATTAGGACCTGCGCCGCTTCCTGTTGTGAGGCAGGGTCGTACTCTGCGAATGTTGTAGAGCATGAACCTACAGGAAACGGGTCACCGCCTTGATGGGAGTTGAGAACGACAGGTGTTGTCCAGGATCACGCCAAGGTTCTTAGCGCTCTGGAGGAGGACACAATGGAATTGTCAACCGTGATGGCGAGATCATTGGAAGGCAGTCCCCCCGGAAAGAGCAGCTCCGTCTTGCCGAGGTTCAGCTTGAGGTGGTGATCCGTCATCCACACTGATATGTCTGCCAGACATGCAGAGATGCGATTCGCCACCTGGTTATTCAGAGGGGGGAAAGGAGAAGATTAATGTGTGTGTCGTCTGCATAGCAATGATAGGAGAGGCCATTGTGAGGATATGACAGAGCCAAGTGACTTGGTGTATAGCGAAATAGAGAAGGCCTAGAACAGAGCCCTGGGGGACACCAGTGTGAGAGCACGTGGTGCGGAGACAGATTCTCGCACGCCACCTGGTAGGAGCGACCTGTCAGTAGGACGCAATCCAAGCGTGGGCCGCGCCGGAGATGCCCAACTCGGAGAGGGTGAGAGGAGGATCTGATGTTCACAGTATCAAAGGCAGCCGATAGGTCTAGAAGGATGAGAGCAGAGGAGAGAGAGTTAGCTTTAGCAGTGCGGAGCGCCTCCGTGACACAGAAAGAGCAGTCTCAGTTGAATGACAGTCTTGAAACCTGACTGATTTGGATCAAGAAGGTCATTCTGAGAGAGATAGCAGGAGAGCTGGCAAGGACGGCACGTTCAAGAGTTTTGGAGAAAAGAAAGAAGGGATACTGGTCTGTAGGTGTTGACATCGGAGGGATCGAGTGTAGGTTTTTTCAGAAGGGGTGCAACTCTCGCTCTCTTGAAGACGGAAGGGACGTAGCCAGCGGTCAAGGATGAGTTGATGAGCGAGGTGAGGTAAGGAGAAGGTCTCCGGAAATGGTCTGGAGAAGAGAGGAGGGGATAGGGTCAAGCGCAGGTTGTTGGGCGGCCGGCCGTCACAAGACGCAGAATTCATCTGGAGAGAGAGGGAGAAAGAGTCAAAGCACAGGGTAGGGCAGTGTGAGCAGAACCAGCGTGTCGTTTGACTTAGCAAACGAGGATCGGATGTCGTCGACCTTCTTTTCAAAATGGTTGACGAAGTCATCCGCAGAGAGGAGGGAGGGGGGGAGGGAGGAGGATTCAGGAGGGAGGAGAAGGTGGCAAGGAGCTTCCTAGGGTTAGAGGCAGATGCTTGGAATTTAGAGTGGTAGAAATGGCTTTAGCAGCAGAGACAGAAGAGGAGAAGTAGAGAGGAGGGAGTGAAAGGATGCCAGGTCCGCAGGGAGGCGAGTTTCCTCCATTTCCGCTCGGCTGCCCGGAGCCCTGTTCTGTGAGCTCGCAGTGAGTCGTCGAGCCACGGAGCAGGAGGGGAGGACCGAGCCGGCCTGGAGGATAGGGGACATAGAGAGTCAAAGGATGCAGAAAGGGAGGAGAGGAGGGTTGAGAGGGCAGAATCAGGAGATAGGTTGGAGAAGTTTGAGCAGAGGGAAGAGATGATAGGATGGAAAGAGAAGTAGCGGGGAGAGAGAGCGAAGGTTGGGACGGCGCGATACCATCCGAGTAGGGCAGTGTGGAGAAGTGTTAGATGAGAGCGAGAGGAAAAGGATACAAGGTAGTGGTCGAGACTTGGAGGGGAGTTGCAGTGAGATTAGTGGAAGAACAGCATCTATAAGATGAGGTCAAGCGTATTGCCTGCCTTGTGAGTAGGGGGGAAGGTGAGAGGTGAGGTCAAAAGAGAGAGGAGTGGAAAGAAGGAGGCAGAGAGGAATGAGTCAAAGGTAGACGTGGAGGTAAAGTCACCCAGAACTGTGAGAGGTGAGCCATCCTCAGGAAAGGAACTTATCAGGGCGTCAAGCTCATTGATGAACTCTCCAAGGGAACCTGGAGGGCGATAAATGATAAGGATGTTAAGCTTGAAAGGGCTGGTAACTGTGACAGCATGGAATTCAAAGGAGGCGATAGACAGATGGGTCAGGGGAGAAAGAGAGAATGTGSACCACCCGGCCAGGTCTCTGACCTCCTCCCTATAGGTTGTCTCGTCGTTTTCGGTGATCAGGCCTACCACTGTTGTCATCTGCAAACTTAATGATGGTGTTGGAGTTGTTCCTGGCCATGCAGTCGTGGGTGAACAGGGAGTACAGGAGGGGACTGAGCACGCACCCCTGGGGGGTTCCAGTGTTGAGGATCAGCTTAGCAGATGTGTTGCTACCTACCCTCACAACCTGGGGGCGGCCCGTCAGGAAGTCCAGGAAAGGGAGAATCCATCCATGACCATGAATATATTCAAACAGCGCCTCAGATTAGCTGGTTTGCGCATGCAGGCGTGGTCCTTGAGTTGCATCTACTCCCACAGTCACTTGCGTAAAACCCCATGCTTCATTGTTAATTCCTCCCCGCCATTGCATAGGCCTATAATTTACTTTCACTTGCCTGCTGTAATGTAGGATTAGCCTAGGTTAGGGTACTCAATCTAGTGGGACCCTATAGGTTTATATGGGCTGGAAAATAGTGGTGTTTTAGCGAACTTGGAAGCAGCTTGACATGGGACACATACACTGAGTGTACAAAACATTAAGGACACCTTCCTAATATTGAGTTCCACCTCCCACTCAGGACAGCCTCAATTCGCCGGGGCATGGACTCTACAAGGTGTCGAATAGTTCCAAAGGGATGCTGGCCCATGTTGACTCCAATGCTTCCTGCAGTTGTGTCAAGTTGGCTGGATGTCCTTTGGGTGGTGGGTAGGGATGCACCAATATGACATTTTTGACCAATACCGATATCCGATATTTTCCTTGCCAAAAAGAAACGACACCGGCTCTTCTTACTATCCAATCTTGACTGTATGGAGAAACGTAAAAATGCATGGAAAGAAATATTGGTTTAAACTAAAATGCAGTTAATCATTTTAGCTTTAATCGCTTGAAAAAATGACTGTCTCTAGGCTGTCATGAACTGCTATTAATGGTACAACTTAAACTTTTCAAATGTGCTCAACTGACTTGACTAGTAAAATGCGAGCAAATTTACAACACATCATCTCATCTGTCATTTAGGAAATGTAAAAAAAAATAAACAAAAGAACACAGCTGCTGTGAATGAAATGAAAATCTTGACCTATACAATCCATGAATAAACAACAGAAAAGCCATAGGGATTAGTAAAACAAAATCCAGTCTCTATATGTCTGGGTTACAATATGACTGCCCATTTACAATTTAAACATTTGGGGGAGGTTTTTCTTCACAAAGAGGACCTGCTCGGCTTTGTCAAGAGAGAGCCTGTTTCTTTTTTCGTCTAAAATGTGTGAAGCTGCACTGAAAATACGCTCACTGTCCACACTAGTACAGGGAGCACCAAGATACTTGCTCAGAGCTTTAGCTAGGATGGGGAAACCGTGCTTGTTACTTCTCCAGTATCCAAGTGCATCTTCATTCCTGGGAATGGTAGGTTCTGTCAGGTATCCAAGTATCTGCAAATAATGGGAAAGGGGGGTTAGTACATTTAATACAACATATTGCATTATTCCTGCATTCCATAGGATCATTAGGCATAGATCAACATTGGCAAATGTTGGCCGATGTAGTAACAGAAAATGAAAATACAACGCATCTCTCTCACAGATACACACACACACACTGACCAAAACGTTATTTTGTTAGCATTTACATATGTCCCCATTACCAGTAAAACATAATCGAAACCAATTTCTTCCACTTACTTGCTGTGCTGTTTCGTTGTTCATTTGTTCAGTCGTTTCATTCTCAAAGATGATTTAATCGTACATGTCAAGCAGTGAAGTTTCAGCTCTGTCTGTCCTTGGCCTCTTCTGTCGTGGGTCCTCTTCTTCGGTGCACACTGTCACTGTGTCAGTTTCCATCTTGTCCAGCTGTGTCTGTAACATTTTACGTAAACCCTGTTTCTTGTCTGCATCGAAGTAGCGGTCCTTGTACCTAGCATCGAGCATGGTGGCGACACAGTAAAGAGGCTCAGAGAAAATGCCACCGAATCACTTGTTCACAGCCTCTAGTAGAGTACTTCTGCAAGTTTTAACCCCACGGTCTGTTTTGGAAGTTTTGTTGAGCAGGTGTTTCAATGCCATGACAGAGGTATCACGTCTGCTGCAGACGCAGTTGAAGAGCTTATTTCTCGAGTCAGTTGTTTGAATGGAGCTAGGAGTGTGTTCATGTTTTCAATGAGAGTCCACTGGTTTGTACTGATTGTTGCAGGTAACTCATAGTCGGCTGCGCACACGCCAAGCGCTCGTTTTTGTTCCAGCAGGATCTCCATCATGTAAAAAGTGCTGTTCCATCTGGTGGAAACGTCTTGCTTAAGCCTTTTCGTTTTCACTCCAAGCTGCTCCTGTATTGCTTGCAGGCGGCTGTATGCTAGCTGTGAGTGTTTAAAATGATCCACTATGACTCACTTCCTACCTGTTGCCACTGTGTCAGATATACTGCGTTGGGCTAAACACCTTCGTTCACAGCCAGTTGCAGTGTGTGTGCCATGCATGGCAAACTGGCGACTCTGCATTCTTCCAAAGTCTTTGTCATGTTACGTACAATATGTTTATTAATAACTTTTCATGTTCAAAATTATGCACTCTCCTCAAACAATAGCATGGTATTCTTTCACTGTAATAGCTACTGTAATTTGGACAGTACAGTTAGACTAACAAGAATTTAAGCTTTCTGATAATATCAGATATGTCTATGTCCTGGAAAATGTTCTTGTTACTGACTACCTCATGCTAATCGCATTAGCCTAAGTTAGCTCAACCGTCCTGTGGAAGGGACACCGATCCCGAAGAAGTTTTAAGAGGTTTTAATGGATTTTTGGTTCGTCATGTAAGTTGAGAGGGGTGTATCTTGGCTATAAAAGATCTTTGTATTTTTCTGTAGTCACTCTCAAAATTCATTATAGGTAGTGAATTGTTGAAAGTCAAAGGCTAAAGCTTAAAGCTCATTAAAGATGTAGTTTAAGTATAACTCTGACTGTGTGTGAAGTTTGTCTCTCTCTCTCTTCATTTGGTAATACAGAAAAATGCCACAACTCTCTCCAATGGGATTCTCTGCCTCAAACCCTACTACAGGGGCTGAGTCACTGGCTTACTGGTGCTGTTCCATGCCGTCCCTAGGAGGGGTGCACCACTTGAATGGGTTGAGTCACTGACGTGATCGTCCTGTCCGGGTTGGCGCCACCCTTGGGTTCGTGCCGTGGGAGAGATCTTTGTGGGGTATACTCGGCCTTGTCTCAGGATAGTAAGTTGGTGATTGAAGATATCCCTCTAGTGGTGTGGGGGCTGTGCTTTGGCAAAGTGGGTGGGGTTATATTCTGCCTGTTTGGCCCTGTCCGGGGGTATTGTCGGACGGGGCCACAGTGTCTCCCGACCCCTCCTGTCTTAGCCTCCAGTATTTATGCTGCAATAGTTTATGTGTCGGGGGGCTAGGGTCAGTTTGTTATATCTGGAATATTTATCCTGTCTTATCCGGTGTCCTGTGTGAATTTAAGTATGCTTGCTGTGACACCGGGTGTTGTAGATGTCCTGGAGGGCAGGCAATGTGGCCCCAGTGATGCGTTTGGCAGAGCGCACCAACCTCTGGAGAGCCCTGTGGTTGCGGACGGTGCAGTTACTGTACCAGACGGTGATACAGCCCAACCGGATGCTCTCAATGGTGCATATGTAGTTTGTGAGGGTCTTGGTAGCCAAATCTCTTCAGCCTCCTGAGGTTGAAGAGGCGCTGTTGGGCCTCCTTCACCACACTGTCTGTGTGGATGGACCACTTCAGGTTGTCAGTGATGTGTACGCCGAGGAACTTGAAGCTTTTCACATTCTCCATTGTGGTCCCGTCGATGTGGATGGGGGCGTTCTCCCTCCGCTGTCTCCTGAAGTCCACAATCAGCTCTTTAGTTTTGTTTCAGTTGAGGTTATTTTCCTGGCACCACTCCACCAGGGCCACCACTCCCTCTGCTCTTCCTGGGCATCTATTCCTCCATCAGTTTTTTAAACATAATTTAGCCTTGATGGCGAGCGGGGATGTAGACCTTGATCAGTCTTCTTTTGTTGCATTTGTACATTTGATACATTGGAGCAGTGTGCAGAGCGAGCGAAGTTGATACATTGTATCAATTCATCCCTGGTTTAACCAAGAGCACAGGCCAGTCTTAATGCCAATTTACGCTTAATCCGAAAATGTGTTCACAGGCTTCATATGGAGGGTGTGACGCAATTGCGGAGCATCAGGAGGCATGCAGAGGCCAAATGAAGCTGTGTCCCATGTCGCTGTGCACCTCTCAAATTTTGTAACAATGCGGAGGGATCCCTATCAGAGTATGTAAGCGGAGCGGAGCTGGAGCAGAGTAAGGAGTGGAGCGTGCCCAATTGAACTGGAGCCTGGAGCAAGATTCCCAAAGGTTGGAGCATTGGCCTAAAACACACAGGTGCAAAATCAAGGTGACTTACAGAGATGTAGACCAAGAGCAAGAGAGGGAGTGGGGTGATGTAGTGTCCACAACTAAATAATCATTGTGGAAGGCATGATGGTGTACTTACTTCGTGCATATGCTAAATAAAGAAAGGAACAAGGTGGGTAGCTGTGTCATTGTAGCAAAGTATTTATAAACAAAAAATCTGATCTCTTGAAAGTTTCCTTCATTATTGTTCTATTATCTATACAATAGGCCATAATTGGCCCAATAGGCCTGGCATATTAGGCCATAATTGGCCCAATAGGCCTGGCATATTCCAACTTTCATGGAGCTTTCCGTTTTGATTGCATTATTTTGCCTAAGCACCTTTAGGCCTACCTATATATACAGTGGTGCAAAAAAGTATTTAGTCAGCCACCAATTGTGCAAGTTCTCCCACTTAAAAAGATGAGAGAGGCCTGTAATTCATAGGTACACTTAGGTACACATCATAGGTACACTTCAACTATGACAGACAAAATGAGAAAAAGAAATCCAGAAAATCACATTGTAGGTTTTTTTATGAATTTATTTGCAAATTATGGTGGAAAATAAGTATTTGGTCACCTACAAACAAGCAAGATTTCTGGCTCTCCAGACCTGTTACTTCTTCTTTAGAGGGCTCCTCTGTCCTCCACTCGTTACCTGTATTAATGGCACCTGTCTTGAACTTGTTATCAGTATTAAAAGAACACCTGTCCACAACCTCAAACAGTCCCACTCCAAACTCCACTATGGCCAAGACAAAGAGCTGTCAAAGAAACAAAATTGTAGACCCTGCACCAGGCTGGGAAGACTGAATCTGCAGATAGGTAAGCAGCTTGGTTTTGAAGAAATCAACTGTGGAGCCAATTATAGGAAATGGAAGACATACAAGATCACTGATAATCTACCTCGATCTGGGGCTCCACGCAAGATCTCACCCCGTGGGGTCAAAATGATCACAAAGAAACAGTGAGCAAAAATCCCAGAACCACACGGGGGGACCTAGTGAATGACCTGCAGGAGCTGGGACCAAAGTAACAAAGCTACCATCAGTAACACACTACGGCTACGCCGTTCATGGATACTTTTGTAACCATGAACGTTTTCTTGCCCCACTGCCACACAGACACATTTGGCTACTGGACATTTAAATACAGCAAGAAAACAAATTAAAACGCCATTATCTAGCTAACTAGTAATTAACAATATTATAACAAATTCTAGAAGTGTTAAATAGCTAGCTTTAGCTCGTCAATTTGCTAAAAAGAACTTGGCTAACTTAGCTAACGTTAACGTTAACGTCGTTACACGGAACCCAAACAGGCTGAGCGCGTGCGCCATCGTGCGCTATCGTGCATAAATGTATTTTGTCCCCCTACACCAAACGCGATCACGACACGCAGGTTAAAATATCAAAACAAACTCTGAACCAATTACATTAATTTGGGGACAGGTCGAAAGCATTAAACATGTATGGCATTTAGCTAGTTAGCTGCCCTTGCTAGCTAATTTGTCCTATTTAGCTAGCTTGCTGTTGCTGCTAATTTGTACTGGGATATAAACATTGAGTTGTTATTTTACCTGAAATGCACAAGGTCCTCTACTCCACAATTAATCCACACACAAAACGGTCAACCGAATCGTTTCTAGTCATCTCTCCTCCTTCAGGATTTTAATCTTTGAATTTATATGGTGATTGGCTGAATGGTCGATACCCCCCGCCCTCCCCAGCTGGTCCACATGAATGGACGATACTCCCCCCCCCCCCTCCAAGTCTTCTTCTACTCCCTGCTTCTCTCAGCTTACCTTCTTAGCAGCCAACTTTATTTTTCTAACGGCATCACTGTCCCTTGCCATACCCTGGACGGCAGAGTCTCTTTTTGGTCTCTGCAGTCACCCCGCAGTTATTGAGTCTCCCCAACAGCATCCTTTTCCTCCAACATCACTTCAAGCTCTTGTTTGCTGAAGTATTATTGCGCTTTCCTTGGTTATCCATTTTTGTTTTTGATATAGCTAGTCTGATGGCTATCATGTGAGAAAAATTACTTTTATTTTTGTGTACAAAGGGTTCGCGATGTAGAAAATAGTAAAAATAAAGAAAAACCCTCGAAAAAAACCCTTGAATGAAAAAACTGCATCCCTGCCCAGCGAGGCAAGAGTGGTCAAAAGGGTGTTCAGCATCCCCAGTTGCTCTGCGAGCACAGGGAGGATATTTATTCTCCGCTGCTGGCCTGCTCCCCAGTCACCATCACATGAGGCTGAAGCCACAGACTTTTCTAAAAATTAATTCAAAGGCACTGTAGACTGAGCCTAATAAGCCATTTTTCATTTAAATTGGATTTAATTCTAAGTAAGTCACATCCAAAATGCACAATTTATAGACTATGATGATTTAATACAACTAAATGTTGCTTAAATTCCGAGTGCTTAATGTCCCTGACTCCATACAAGCCTAGTGTGTCACACTCACAAATGATTCACAATGTATTTATTTGTAGGCTATAGCCTTTAAATAATTGAAATAATAAAGCCTAAATAATTATGCTATGTTCCTTCTTAGGCTCCCTGTCTGACTCCTGACCTATTTGGAGTGTTTATATGCTGTTTAATATGACATGTATCCTATTTGAAATGATAAGAACTTCTTACATTCACTTTTTCATGTTTATTAAAATATTTTTCACTCAAATCATATGGTTTGATTTCAATACCTCAAAACCAAATGGTAGGTCCAAGTAGTCACAAAAATAGATGGATGTTGTTTCAATTGGGATTTTAAGGAATTTGGAAAGGCAGTTTTTTTTCTTCTGTGAGTGCTGAGGGGTTTTTAGTGGAGCACTTGGAAAGGACGTGAGGGCTGGAGCAGTGAGCAAGCACCGCTCTATGAGAGATGAGCGGGATATGCGACCGCTCAACTCTGCTCAAATACTCTGCTCCCCATAGCTCCGAATTGACATGATTGGTTGACGGTAGGTGGGGGCGGTAGCGGTAGCCGACGTCCTGTATAAATACAAACTCACTTCCTTAACAAGTTCCTTCGCTATAGCTCTGGTCTTCTCCTTTTGGCGCAAGAAGTATGAAAGCTCTGAAGTCTGCGGAGGCTGTAAATGCTGTACGGCCAATTCAGACGGCGGATTGACCAAGCAGAGCCTATAACTAGGCTTTGCACGTTCGCTGTCACGCAGCAGTGTCAGAGAGGAAAAAAGGTTCGTGACAGGCATGCTTGCAGATTTGCAGAAAATAAAACGGCTTCTCTAGCTCAAACGGTTAAAATATTATCCATAGTAACAGAGCTACCTTTTTATCTTCCTGCGCAATTTCACATGCATTTGATAGAATTTCACAATGTCGCGGGCCGTTTTAAATTAATCCCGGGCGCTAAAATTCAGCCCTGGCATTTCACCCCCCCCCCCCCCCCCCCRSRCASGGTAAAATTTCAGCTGAACTTTGAGAGGACTGTTGCCTAACTACCTAAAAAAATCGTGTTTCTCTCGAAGACCTACAAAACTAAAGTAATTACCCGTATTAGACTGAAATATATAAATACATTTTGTCAAACCTGAGAGGCTCTCCATGCTCATTAGTTGCTTATTCAACCTGAAATGTTCCCTTGGCGAAATATTCCCAGATTGTCATAAAACAGCCATACACGTGGTCTCGTTTCTGCATCTCCAAATGTTGCAAGAGGTAAAAGAGTATGCGCTTAAATTAGCTCATTCGGTGCAGCGGGAGTAGGGGTGTAGCGCTGCTGGAGCTCACCTAAGCGTTGCTCACAAGTGCTCCGCTACTTCTTACAACGGTGGTAGGTGCTCGTTTAGTAAAGTTAGAGCAAAGCTGAATTAATGTCTTAGAAGATCAGATAAGGATTCATTAGTATTCTACATAACACATTCCAATATAATAGCATAGTATAACGTTATTATTACACCAAAAACACCAACTTATTTATTTCTTATGAGATTTTTGGATGGTTAGTTGAGCAATCAAGCCCCGACGATAGTGGATATCCATAAGGCTAGTTCATTATGTGACCCCCAACTAGCCCTAAAATGCAGGACAACAATAGCGCTGTGCTCTGAGCTTCGACACTTGACTCGAGCCAAGGGACTTCGGTCAGTCAGTCGATTAGACAGCACTCCACCGACCGCACGCACCTGCGACAGGTAGGCTTGAACTCAGTTTTAACATTTACTGCAGGTAGGTTGAGAATGTAGACAATGTAAGGTAAAATGTAGCCTTTTATCTGTTTCTGGTTAGTGGTGACTGCAGGTCTGGTCCTTGCCATTCTGCCGCCATAGGGGAGACCAAAAAATGTCACCCCCACAAAATTAGAATAGTCCCAGTCCAAATGAGGTTGAAAAGACATCTAAAATACTATTTTCCAGATAAATTAGGTTCAATTTAAAATCTGAATGAAAGGTGAAAATGTATTTTCCATATGTTTAAAATGTTTCATATGTTCCATGTTTTCCATATATTTTCCGTATGTTCCAGATGTACCTATTTTCCAGGACATTGAAAAATAAGTATTTTCCGGACGTTGAAATCAGGTTCATTTTTGGTTCTGAATGAAAGTTTGAAATACTTATTTTCCTGATGTTGAAAATACATCTTTTACAGATGTTGAAAATATGTATTTTGCGAATATTGAAATCAGGATCATTTTTGGTTCTGAATGAAAGTTGAAAATAAATAATTTATAGACGTCTATGTTTGGGCCAAATCAAGGCTGGTCTAGACTGGATAAAGTATGAACAAAAAATAGAAGTCTATGATTGGTTCAGATTTGGTCCGGACCGAACCAAAAATCTATCTCCATGGATGTTGAAATCAAGGCCGGTCTGGACCGCACAAAATCTGAACCAAACATAGAAGTCTATGATTGGTTCAGATTTGGTCTGAACCCGATCAAAATCCAATGTCCGTGGATGTGGAAATCAAGGCCGGTTCGGAACTGCACCAAAAAAAGACACCCAAAAGGCTTTGATGTCGGTCAGTGCTTACTGAGGAGTAGCCTACAGTGTTGTCTGAAATTACATTTTATGAATGCCCATCTGTGGTAAGCCTACTGTTTGTAAAACACAAAAAGATGACGGATCATGCTTACTGGGGTGTAGCCTACCATGTCAGCCCACAATGGAATTTTATGAATGCCCATCCATGTGGTAGGCGCACCATTTGTAAAATAGGCCATTGCATTGGCTTTATTAGTCCTGATTCTTGTGACTAATCAACTAGGCTATTTAAGCTCTGAATATCAGCTACCAAACTTTATCAGGAGTTATCGTGAGCCTATTTGCAATGTGTTTACACAGCGGGAAATGCAGAAGTATTTTCTTTTTCGCTATGATCAGCTTGTCAATAATTGATGGATACAAACTTGAAACCACTGATCATGACAATTGAGGTGAAACTCCTGGACAACAGTTGTGAATGCCCGTTCCATATTGTCCATTTTACTTTGACCTGTCCTATTTTTAGGATATGTTGTTTGTTATCATGACATCTCATTTTTATTTGATTGAGTGCCATTTAGGCTAGGCCATTTGACCAGAGAAACCTGCACGATGTAAAAAGGTCATTACATTGTCATACATTTTATCTCCAGCCTGTAGGCTACAGAAAAGGCCACATACTATTTCTACCATATCCTATATCTGCTACATTATTGATGTTCGATCATTTTTTTGACAGCACTGCAGGGATGCATCTCTTCAAACAGCACCCTGGAGAGGCGCGCTGGGAATGGACAAGCAAAATATTTTGCGCCTTTGACAATGTGGCCGCTGCTTATCAAAGGGGCGTCATCAGCGCACACCTAAAAAAGCGATATGCCACTGGTTGAGAGAAATTGTCATTGTTTCTTGGCGCAGAATTAAGTGAGGTTTTATGTGTTGTTGTTTGGTGGTGCGTCTTGGTGAGTTTATCTCAGAAAATGCCGCCCTCGTCAACCTTCCGCCATAGGTGGCCGCCTAATCCTGCCTAATGAGCGGGCCAGCCGTGGGTGAATGTTTGAAATATGGCTTTATCAAGTTGGAAAATGTTCTCCAAATACTCGAAATAGCCTTGTAATCACTCGAGGAATACAATGGTGAACCGTAATAGGCTAGTAGTCTATTTAAGACCTTTGATACAGTGCATTTTGGAAGTATTCAGACCCCTTGACTTTTTCCACATTTTGTTACGTTACAGCCTTAATCTAAAATGGATTAAATAAAACAATTTCCTCATCAATCTACACCAAATATCCGATAATGACAAAGCGAAAACCGTTTTTTTTTTTTTGCAAAAAAACGTAATAAATATCAGAACCAGAATATCAGACCCTTTACTGTGAGACTCAAAATTGAGCTCAGGTGCATCCTGTTTCCATTGATCATTCTTGATATTTCTACAATTTGATTGGAGTCCACCTGTGGTAAATTCAATTGATTGGACATGATTTGGAAAGGCACACACCTGTCTATATAAGGTCCCACAGTAGACAGCGCATGTCAGAGTCAAAACCAAGCCATGATGTCGAAGGAATTGTCCATAGAGCTATGAAACAGGATTGTGTCGAGGCACAGATCTGGGGAAGAGTACCAAAACATTTCTGCAGCTTTGAAGGTCCCCAAGAACACAATGGCCTCCATCATTCTTAAATGGAAGAAGTTTGGAACCACCAAGACTCTTCCTAGAGCTGGCCGCCCTGCAATACGGAACAATTGTGGGAGAAGGGCCTTGGTCAGGTAGGTGACCAATAACCCGATGGTCACTCTGACAGAGCTCCAAAGTTCCTCTGTGGAGATGGGAGAACATTCCAGAAGAACAACCATCTCTGCAGGACTCCACCAATCAGTTCTTTATGGTAGAGTGGCCAGACCGAAGCCACTCCTCAGTAAAAGGCACACGACAGCCTGCTTGGAGTTTGCCAAAAGGCACCTAAAGGACTCTCAGACCCTGAGAAACAAGATTCTCTGGTCTGATGAAACCAAGATTGAACACTTTGGCCTGAATGCCAAGCGTCACGTCTATAGGAAACTTGGCACCATCCCTACGGTGAAGCATGGTGGTGGCAGCAGCATGCTGTGGGAATGTTTTTCAGTAGCAGGGACTGGGAGATTAGTCAGGATCAAGGGAAAGATGAATGGAGTAAAATACAGATCCTTGATGAAAACCTGCTCCAGAACGCTCAAGACCTCAGACTGGGGCGAAGGTTCGCCTTCCAACAGGACAACGACCCTAAGCACACAGCCAAGACAACGCAGGAGTGGCTTCGGGACAAGTCTTTAATTGTCATTGAGTGGCCCAGCCAGAGCCCAGACTTGAACCCGATCTAACATCTCTGGAGAGACCTGAAAATAGCTGTGCAGCGACGCTCCCCATCCAACCTGACAGAGCTTGAGAGGATGCTAATTTCTAAGAACATGTTTTTGCTTTGTCATTATTGGGTATTGTGTGTAGATTGATGGGGGAAAAATAATGTAATCCATTTTAGAATAAGGCTGTAACGTAACAAAATTTCTAAAAAGTCAAGGGGTCTGAATA